>NW_027030876.1:0-2881 GCF_034236695.1 Oncorhynchus nerka
AGGTTTAGGTAGATGAGGTTAGAGTTAGGGTAGCAGACGTTAGTTTTAGGGTAGATGAGGTTAGGGTTAGGGTAGCAGACGTTAGGTGAGGTTAGGGTTAGGGTAGCAGACGTTAGAGGAGGTTAGAGTTAGGGTAGATGAGGTTAGGGTTAGGGTAGCAGACGTTAGAGGAGGTTAGAGTTAGGGTAGCAGACGTTAGATGAGGTTAGAGTTAGGGTAGCAGACGTTAGTTTTAGGGTAGATGAGGTTAGGGTTAGGGTAGCAGACGTTAGGTGAGGTTAGAGTTAGGGTAGCAGACGTTAGTTTTAGGGTAGATGAGGTTAAAGTTAGGGTAGCAGACGTTAGTTTTAAGGTAGAAAGGCTGGTTTACCCACCCTCAGATGTCCCAGGCTGCTGGAGAGTAGAGGCTGGAGCACGGGGCCATGTCCATAGTTATAAGCCACAGCTAGGTTAGACTGGGACCCAGGCCTGGTGAATCCCCAGATGAGGATATCAGGCCTGGTGGAGCCACATTCTAGAGTCACAGAGCCCCCGACCACCCCTCTGGCCTGCTGGCGGACGTACTCTACCTCCTCTGGGTCCACGATCTCCAGACCTGAGGGAACATAACACACTTTATAAAATCCTTGTTTAATAAGACAAGATGAAGTTAGAAACCTTTATACCTAGAATATAGCAGTAAAGGTGTACCAATAGATAATGTAGACACAATAAGAAGAAGATAGACAAATGATAAAGTACATCAACAGGACCTACTCCTGAGAGTCTCCATAGTAACACTAGTTCAGTCCAGTGAGTCCTTACCTTGTAGAGGAGGCTGTAGTAAGCAGAGGAACAGAGACAGGACCTACTCCTGAGAGTCTCCATAGTAACACTAGTTCAGTCCAGTGAGTCCTTACCTTGTAGAGGAGGCTGTAGTAAGCAGAGGTACAGAGACAGGACCTACTCCTGAGAGTCTCCGTAGTAACACTAGTTCAGTCCAGTGAGTCCTTACCTTGTAGAGGAGGCTGTAGTAAGCAGAGGAACAGAGACAGGACCTACTCCTGAGAGTCTCCATAGTAACACTAGTTCAGTCCAGTGAGTCCTTACCTTGTAGAGGAGGCTGTAGTAAGCAGAGGAACAGAGACAGGACCTACTCCTGAGAGTCTCCGTAGTAACACTAGTTCAGTCCAGTGAGTCCTTACCTTGTAGAGGAGGCTGTAGTAAGCAGAGGAACAGAGACAGGACCTACTCCTGAGAGTCTCCGTAGTAACACTAGTTCAGTCCAGTGAGTCCTTACCTTGTAGAGGAGGCTGTAGTAAGCAGAGGAACAGAGACAGGACCTACTCCTGAGAGTCTCCATAGTAACACTAGTTCAGTCCAGTGAGTCCTTACCTTGTAGAGGAGGCTGTAGTAAGCAGAGGAACAGAGACAGGACCTACTCCTGAGAGTCTCCGTAGTAACACTAGTTCAGTCCAGTGAGTCCTTACCTTGTAGAGGAGGCTGTAGTAAGCAGAGGAACAGAGACAGGACCTACTCCTGAGAGTCTCCATAGTAACACTAGTTCAGTCCAGTGAGTCCTTACCTTGTAGAGGAGGCTGTAGTAAGCAGAGGTACAGACAGAGACAGGACCTACTCCTGAGAGTCTCCATAGTAACACTAGTTCAGTCCAGTGAGTCCTTACCTTGTAGAGGAGGCTGTAGTAAGCAGAGGAACAGAGACAGGACCTACTCCTGAGAGTCTCCATAGTAACACTAGTTCAGTCCAGTGAGTCCTTACCTTGTAGAGGAGGCTGTAGTAAGCAGAGGAACAGAGACAGGACCTACTCCTGAGAGTCTCCATAGTAACACTAGTTCAGTCCAGTGAGTCCTTACCTTGTAGAGGAGGCTGTAGTAAGCAGAGGAACAGAGACAGGACCTACTCCTGAGAGTCTCCATAGTAACACTAGTTCAGTCCAGTGAGTCCTTACCTTGTAGAGGAGGCTGTAGTAAGCAGAGGAACAGAGACAGGACCTACTCCTGAGAGTCTCCATAGTAACACTAGTTCAGTCCAGTGAGTCCTTACCTTGTAGAGGAGGCTGTAGTAAGCAGAGGAACAGAGACAGGACCTACTCCTGAGAGTCTCCATAGTAACACTAGTTCAGTCCAGTGAGTCCTTACCTTGTAGAGGAGGCTGTAGTAAGCAGAGGAACAGAGACAGGACCTACTCCTGAGAGTCTCCATAGTAACACTAGTTCAGTCCAGTGAGTCCTTACCTTGTAGAGGAGGCTGTAGTAAGCAGAGGAACAGAGACAGGACCTACTCCTGAGAGTCTCCATAGTAACACTAGTTCAGTCCAGTGAGTCCTTACCTTGTAGAGGAGGCTGTAGTAAGCAGAGGAACAGAGACAGGACCTACTCCTGAGAGTCTCCATAGTAACACTAGTTCAGTCCAGTGAGTCCTTACCTTGTAGAGGAGGCTGTAGTAAGCAGAGGAACAGAGACAGGACCTACTCCTGAGAGTCTCCATAGTAACACTAGTTCAGTCCAGTGAGTCCTTACCTTGTAGAGGAGGCTGTAGTAAGCAGAGGAACAGAGACAGGACCTACTCCTGAGAGTCTCCATAGTAACACTAGTTCAGTCCAGTGAGTCCTTACCTTGTAGAGGAGGCTGTAGTAAGCAGAGGAACAGAGACAGGACCTACTCCTGAGAGTCTCCATAGTAACACTAGTTCAGTCCAGTGAGTCCTTACCTTGTAGAGGAGGCTGTAGTAAGCAGAGGAACAGAGACAGGACCTACTCCTGAGAGTCTCCATAGTAACACTAGTTCAGTCCAGTGAGTCCTTACCTTGTAGAGGAGGCTGTAGTAAGCAGAGGAACAGAGACAGGACCTACTCCTGAGAGTCTCCATAGTAACACTAGTTCA
>NW_027030877.1:0-2882 GCF_034236695.1 Oncorhynchus nerka
CATGAAGCTGGTACAAGAAGGGCTGTTTCTACTGGCGTATACTGTATGTCCATCTGTAAGAATGTCCGAGGCCAACCATGAAGCTGGTACAAGAAGGGCTATTTCTATTGGCGTATACTGTATGTCCATCCGTAAGAATGTCGAGGCCAACCATGAAGCTGATTCAAGAAGGGCTATTTCTATTGGCGTATACTGTATGTCCATCCGTAAGAATGTCCGAGGCCAACATGAAGCTGATTCAAGAAGGGCTATTTCTACTGGCGTATACTGTATGTCCATCCGTAAGAATGTCCGAGGCCAACATGAAGCTGGTACAAGAAGGGCTATTTCTACTGGCGTATACTGTATGTCCATCCGTAAGAATGTCCGAGGCCAACATGAAGCTGGTACAAGAAGGGCTATTTCTACTGGCGTATACTGTATGTCCATCCGTTAGAATGTCCGAGGCCAACATGAAGCTGGTACAAGAAGGGCTATTTCTATTGGCGTATACTGTATGTCCATCCGTAAGAATGTCCGAGGCCAACATGAAGCTGATTCAAGAAGGGCTATTTCTACTGGCGTATACTGTATGTCCATCTGTAAGAATGTCCGAGGCCAACCATGAAGCTGATTCAAGAAGGGCTATTTCTATTGGCGTATACTGTATGTCCATCCGTAAGAATGTCCGAGGCCAACCATGAAGCTGATACAAGAAGGGCTATTTCTATTGGCGTATACTGTATGTCCATCCGTAAGAATGTCCGAGGCCAACCATGAAGCTGATTCAAGAAGGGCTATTTCTACTGGCGTATACTGTATGTCCATCCGTAAGAATGTCCGAGGCCAACATGAAGCTGGTACAAGAAGGGCTATTTCTATTGGCGTATACTGTATGTCCATCCGTAAGAATGTCCGAGGCCAACATGAAGCTG
This sequence comes from Oncorhynchus nerka, assembly GCF_034236695.1. Classification (NCBI taxonomy): domain Eukaryota; kingdom Metazoa; phylum Chordata; class Actinopteri; order Salmoniformes; family Salmonidae; genus Oncorhynchus; species Oncorhynchus nerka. The sequence continues at coordinate 915 of NW_027030877.1, forward strand.
GTACAAGAAGGGCTATTTCTATTGGCGTATACTGTATGTCCATCCGTAAGAATGTCCGAGGCCAACATGAAGCTGATTCAAGAAGGGCTATTTCTACTGGCGTATACTGTATGTCCATCCGTAAGAATGTCCGAGGCCAACATGAAGCTGATTCAAGAAGGGCTATTTCTACTGGCGTATACTGTATGTCCATCCGTAAGAATGTCCGAGGCCAACATGAAGCTGGTACAAGAAAGGCTATTTCTACTGGCGTATACTGTATGTCCATCCGTTAGAATGTCCGAGGCCAACATGAAGCTGGTACAAGAAAGGCTATTTCTACTGGCGTATACTGTATGTCCATCCGTTAGAATGTCCGAGGCCAACATGAAGCTGATTCAAGAAAGGCTATTTCTACTGGCGTATACTGTATGTCCATCCGTTAGAATGTCCGAGGCCAACATGAAGCTGGTACAAGAAGGGCTATTTCTACTGGCGTATACTGTATGTCCATCTGTAAGAATGTCCGAGGCCAACATGAAGCTGGTACAAGAAGGGCTGTTTCTACTGGCGTATACTGTATGTCCATCCGTAAGAATGTCCGAGGCCAACATGAAGCTGGTACAAGAAGGGCTATTTCTATTGGCGTATACTGTATGTCCATCCGTAAGAATGTCCGAGGCCAACATGAAGCTGGTTCAAGAAGGGCTATTTCTACTGGCGTATACTGTATGTCCATCTGTAAGAATGTCCGAGGCCAACATGAAGCTGATTTAAGAAGGGCTATTTCTACTGGCGTATACTGTATGTCCATCCGTAAGAATGTCCGAGGCCAACATGAAGCTGGTACAAGAAGGGCTATTTCTACTGGCGTATACTGTATGTCCATCCGTAAGAATGTCCGAGGCCAACATGAAGCTGGTACAAGAAGGGCTATTTCTACTGGCGTATACTGTATGTCCATCCGTAAGAATGTCCGAGGCCAACCATGAAGCTGGTACAAGAAGGGCTATTTCTATTGGCGTATACTGTATGTCCATCCGTAAGAATGTCCGAGGCCAACATGAAGCTGATTCAAGAAGGGCTATTTCTACTGGCGTATACTGTATGTCCATCCGTAAGAATGTCCGAGGCCAACATGAAGCTGATTCAAGAAGGGCTATTTCTACTGGCGTATACTGTATGTCCATCCGTAAGAATGTCCGAGGCCAACATGAAGCTGATACAAGAAGGGCTATTTCTACTGGCGTATACTGTATGTCCATCCGTAAGAATGTCCGAGGCCAACATGAAGCTGATTCAAGAAGGGCTATTTCTACTGGCGTATACTGTATGTCCATCCGTAAGAATGTCCGAGGCCAACATGAAGCTGGTACAAGAAGGGCTATTTCTACTGGCGTATACTGTATGTCCATCCGTTAGAATGTCCGAGGCCAACATGAAGCTGGTACAAGAAAGGCTATTTCTACTGGCGTATACTGTATATCCATCCGTTAGAATGTCGAGGCCAACATGAAGCTGATTCAAGAAAGGCTATTTCTACTGGCGTATACTGTATGTCCATCACGTTAGAATGTCCGAGGCCAACATGAAGCTGATTACAAGAAGGGCTATTTCTACTGGCGTATACTGTATGTCCATCCGTTAGAATGTCGAGGGCCAACAGGAAGCTGGTACAAGAAGGGCTATTTCTACTGGCGTATACTGTATGTCCATCCGTAAGAATGTCGGAGGCCAACATGAAGCTGGTACAAGAAGGGCTATTTCTACTGGCGTGTACTGTATGTCCATCCGTAAGAATGTCGAGCAACATGAAGCTGGCTAGTGGGCCAACATGAAGCTGGTTCAAGAAGGGCTATTTCTACTGGCGTATACTGTATGTCCCATCCGTAAGAATGTCCGAGGCCAACCATGAAGCTGATTCAAGAAGGGCTATTTCTACTGGCGTATACCACTGTATCGTCCATCCGTGCAGAATGTCCGAGGCCA
>NW_027030878.1:0-2883 GCF_034236695.1 Oncorhynchus nerka
CCTTATTCCCTGTCTATACACTCACCCCTTATTCCCTGTCTATACACCTCACCCCTTATTCCTGTCTATACACCTCACCCTTTATTCCCTGTCTATACACTCTCACCCCTTATTCCCTGTCTATACATCTCACCCCTTATTCCTGTCTATACATCTCACCCCTTATTCCCTGTCTATACACTCTCACCCCTTATTCCCTGTCTATACACCTCTACCCCTTATTCCCCTGTCTATACACCTCACCCCTTATTCCCTGTCTATACACTCTCACCCCTTATTCCCTGTCTATACATCTCACTCCTTATTCCCTGTCTATACATCTCACCCCTTATTCCCTGTCTATGCATCTCTTCCTTATTCCCTGTCTATACATCTCCCCCTTATTCCCTGTCTATACACCTCACCCCTTATTCCCTGTCTATACATCTCTTCCTTATTCCCTGTCTATACACCTCACCCCTTATTCCCTGTCTATACATCTCTTCCTTATTCCCTGTCTATACACCTCACCCCTTATTCCCTGTCTATACACCTCCCCCTTATTCCCTGTCTATACATCTCTTCCTTATTCCCTGTCTATACACCTCACCCCTTATTCCCTGTCTACATCTCTTCCTTATTCCTGTCTATACACCTCACTCCCTTATTCCTGTCTATACATCTCTCCCTTATTCCCTGTCTATACACCTCACCCCTTATTCCCTGTCTATACACCTCACCCCTTATTCCCTGTCTATACACATCATATGTCTGGTGTGTGTGTGTGTCTCATATCTGTCTCTACATCTCCCTCCAGATATATTGTCATTGAGCTGGTGTGTGTGTGTCTCATATATATTGTCATTGAGCTGGTGTGTGTTCTCATATCTGTCTCCTACGTCTCCTCCAGATATGTCTACTGAGTTATATATTGTCATTGAGCTGGTGTGTGTGTGTCTCATATATATTGTCATTGAGCTGGTGTGTGTGTGTCTCATATCTGTCCCTACGTCTCCCTCCAGATATATTGTCATTGAGCTGGTGTGTGTGTGTCTCATATATATTGTCATTGAGCTGGTGTGTGTGTCTCATATATATTGTCATTGAGCTGGTGTGTGTGTGTCTCAGATATATTGTCATTGAGCTGGTGTGTGTGTCTCATATATATTGTCATTGAGCTGGTGTGTGTGTCTCATATATATTGTCATTGAGCTGGTGTGTGTGTCTCATATATATATTGTCATTGAGCTGGTTGTTGTGTGCTCATCGATATATATTGTCATTGAGCTGGTGTGTGTGTCTCATATATATTGTCATTGAGCTGGTGTGTGTGTCTCATATATATTGTCATTGAGCTGGTGTGTGTGTGTCTCAGATATATTGTCATTGAGCTGGTGTGTGTGTCTCATATATATTGTCATTGAGCTGGTGTGTGTGTCTCATATATATTGTCATTGAGCTGGTGTGTGTGTCTCATATATATTGTCATTGAGCTGGTGTGTGTGCTCATATATATTGTCATTGAGCTGGTGTGTGTGTCTCATATATATTGTCATTGAGCTGGTGTGTGTGTCTCATATATATTGTCATTGAGCTGGTGTGTGTGTCTCATATATATTGTCATTGAGCTGGTGTGTGTGTGTCTCAGATATATTGTCATTGAGCTGGTGTGTGTGTCTCATATATATTGTCATTGAGCTGGTGTGTGTGTGTCTCATATCTGTCCCTGTCCGTCCCCAGGTCCCTCGCCATTGGATGTCAGAGGACAGTAAACACGTGTTGATCCAGATCTTATGGGACAACCTGAAGCTGCACCGGGATCTCATCCAGCCGTTCTACATCCTGTGGAACACGCAGAGTAGGTCACGGTCTACAGCAGGTCCTGAAGCCGTCTCAGTGAAATGCATTAAGTCACAGTCTACAGCAGGTCCTGAAACAGTCTCAGTGAAATGCATTAAGTCACAGTCTACAGCAGGGTATGAAGCCGCCTCAGTGAAATGCATTAAGTCACAGTGTACAGCAGGTCCTGAAACCGTCTCAGTGAAATGCATTAAGTCACAGTGTACAGCAGGTCCTGAAGCCGTCTCAGTGAAATGCATTAAGTCACAGTGTACAGCAGGTCCTGAAGCTGTCTCAGTGAAATGCATTAAGTCACAGTGTACAGCAGGTCCTGAAGCTGTCTCAGTGAAATGCATTAAGTCACAGTGTACAGCAGGTCCTGAAGCTGTCTCAGTGAAATGCATTAAGTCACAGTCTACAGCAGGTCCTGAAGCTGTCTCAGTGAAATGCATTAAGTCACAGTCTACAGCAGGTCCTGAAGCTGTCTCAGTGAAATGCATTAACTCACAGTCTACAGCAGGTCCTGAAGCTGTCTCAGTGAAATGCATTAAGTCACAGTCTACAGCAGGTCCTGAAGCTGTCTCAGTGAAATGCATTAAGTCACAGTCTACAGCAGGTCCTGAAGCTGTCTCAGTGAAATGCATTAAGTCACAGTCTACAGCAGGTCCTGAAGCTGTCTCAGTGAAATGCATTAAGTCACAGTCTACAGCAGGTCCTGAAGCTGTCTCAGTGAAATGCATTAACTCACAGTCTACAGCAGGTCCTGAAGCTGTCTCAGTGAAATGCATTAAGTCACAGTCTACAGCAGGTCCTGAAGCCGTCTCAGTGAAATGCATTAAGTCACAGTGTACAGCAGGTCCTGAAGCTGTCTCAGTGAAATGCATTAAGTCACAGTCTACAGCAGGTCCTGAAGCTGTCTCAGTGAAATGCATTAAGTCACAGTCTACAGCAGGTCCTGAAGCTGTCTCAGTGAAATGCATTAAGTCACAGTCTACAGCAGGTCCTGAAGCAGTCTCAGTGAAATGCATTAAGTCACAGTCTACAGCAGGTCTGAAGCCGTCTCAG
>NW_027030879.1:0-2889 GCF_034236695.1 Oncorhynchus nerka
AGACTCTAATACCTAGGAGAGCTCGCTGAGACTACTTAAGTAGAGAGCTCAGGAGGCAATGTCTCACTGAGACTCCTAATACTTAGTGAGAGCTCAGGGCAATGTCTCACTGAGACTCCTAATACTTAGTGAGAGCTCAGGGGCAATGTCTCACTGAGACTCCTAATACTTAAGTGAGAGCTCAGGGGCAATGTCTCACTGAGACTCCTAATACTTAGTGAGAGCTCAGGGGCAATGTCTCACTGAGACTCTAATACTTAGTGAGCTCAGGGCAATGTCTCACTGAGACTCCTAATACTTAGTGAGAGCTCAGGGGGCAATGTCTCACTGAGACTCCTAATGCTTAGTGAGAGCTCAGGGGGCAATGTCTCACTGAGACTCCTAATACTTAGTGAGAGCTCAGGGCAATGTCTCACTGAGACTCCTAATACTTAGTGAGAGCTCAGGGGCAATGTCTCACTGAGACTCCTAATACTTAGTGAGAGCTCAGGGGCAATGTCTCACTGAGACTCCTAATACTTAGTGAGAGCTCAGGGGCAATGTCTCACTGAGACTCCTAATACTTAGTGAGAGCTCAGGGGCAATGTCTCACTGAGACTCCTAATACTTAGTGAGAGCTCAGGGGGCAATGTCTCACTAAGACTCCTAATACTTAGTGAGAGCTCAGGGGGCAATGTCTCACTGAGACTCCTAATACTTAGTGAGAGCTCAGGGGCAATGTCTCACTGAGACTCCTAATACTTAGTGAGAGCTCAGGGGCAATGTCTCACTGAGACTCCTAATACTTAGTGAGGCTCAGGGGCAATGTCTCACTGAGACTCCTAATACTTAGTGAGAGCTCAGGGGCAATGTCTCACTGAGACTCCTAATACTTAGTGAGAGCTCAGGGGCAATGTCTCACTGAGACTCCTAATACTTAGTGAGAGCTCAGGGGCAATGTCTCACTGAGACTCCTAATACTTAGTGAGAGCTCAGGGGGCAATGTCTCACTAAGACTCCTAATACTTAGTGAGAGCTCAGGGGGCAATGTCTCACTAAGACTCCTAATACTTAGTGAGAGCTCAGGGGCAATGTCTCACTGAGACTCCTAATACTTAGTGAGAGCTCAGGGGCAATGTCTCACTGAGACTCCTAATACTTAGTGAGAGCTCAGGGGCAATGTCTCACTGAGACTCCTAATACTTAGTGAGAGCTCAGGGGCAATGTCTCACTGAGACTCCTAATACTTAGTGAGAGCTCAGGGGGCAATGTCTCACTGAGACTCCTAATACTTAGTGAGAGCTCAGGGGCAATGTCTCACTGAGACTCCTAATACTTAGTGAGAGCTCAGGGGCAATGTCTCACTGAGACTCCTAATACTTAGTGAGAGCTCAGGGGGCAATGTCTCACTGAGACTCCTAATACTTAGTGAGGCTCAGGGGCAATGTCTCACTGAGACTCCTAATACTTAGTGAGAGCTCAGGGGCAATGTCTCACTGAGACTCCTAATACTTAGTGAGAGCTCAGGGGCAATGTCTCACTGAGACTCCTAATACTTAGTGAGAGCTCAGGGGCAATGTCTCACTGAGACTCCTAATGCTCAGTGGAAGCTCAGGGGGCAATGTCTCACTGAGACTCCTAATACTTAGTGAGAGCTCAGGGGCCAATGTCTTACTGAGACTCCTAATACTTAGTGAGAGCTCAGGGGCAATGTCTCACTGAGACTCCTAATACTTAGTGAGAGCTCAGGGGCAATGTCTCACTAAGACTCCTAGTACTTAGTGAGAGCTCAGGGGCAATGTCTCACTAAGACTCGTAATACTTAGTGAGATCTCAGGGGCAATGTCTCACTGAGACTCCTAATACTTAGTGAGAGCTCAGGGGGAATGTCTCACTGAGACTCCTAATACTTAGTGAGAGCTCAGGGGGCAATGTCTCACTGAGACTCCTAATACTTAGTGAGAGCTCAGGGGCAATGTCTCACTGAGACTCCTAATACTTAGTGAGCTCAGGGGCAATGTCTCAATGAGACTCCTAATACTTAGTGAGAGCTCAGGGGCAATGTCTCACTGAGACTCCTAATACTTAGTGAGAGCTCAGGGGCAATGTCTCACTGAGACTCCTAATACTTAGTGAGAGCTCAGGGGAATGTCTCACTGAGACTCCTAATACTTAGTGAGAGCTCAGGGGGCAATGTCTCACTGAGACTCCTAATACTTAGTGAGAGCTCAGGGGGAATGTCTCACTGAGACTCCTAATACTTAGTGAGAGCTCAGGGGCAATGTCTCAATGAGACTCCTAATACTTAGTGAGAGCTCAGGAGGCAATGTCTCACTGAGACTCCTAATACTTAGTGAGGCTCAGGGGGCAATGTCTCACTGAGACTCTAATACTTAGTGAGAGCTCAGGGGGCAATGTCTCACTGAGACTCCTAATACTTAGTGAAGCTCAGGGGCAATGTCTCACTGGGACTCCTAATACTTAGTGAGAGCTCAGGGGCAATGTCTCACTGAGACTCCTAATACTTAGTAGAGCTCAGGGGCAATGTCTCACTGAGACTCCTAATACTTAGTGAGAGCTCAGGGGGCAATGTCTCACTGAGACTCCTAATACTTAGTGAGAGCTCAGGGGCAATGTCTCACTGAGACTCCTAATACTTAGTGAGAGCTCAGGGGGCAATGTCTCACTGAGACTCCTAATGCCTAGTGAGAGCTCAGGGGGAATGTCTCACTGGGACTCCTAATACTGAGTGAGAGCTCAGGGGCAATGTCTCACTGAGACTCCTAATACTTAGTGAGCTCAGGGGCAATGTCTCACTGAGACTCCTAATACTTAGTGAGCTCAGGGGCAATGTCTCACTGAGACTCTAATACTTAGTGAGCTCAGGGCAATGTCTCACTGAGACTCCTA
>NW_027030880.1:0-2890 GCF_034236695.1 Oncorhynchus nerka
GGCAGGGCCATACCTGGGAGGACCACCACAGAGCACAGCTTGGTGGCCAGGTGACTCACACACTCCCTGTGGCCGTACTGGAGGGCGATCCTCAGGGGGTCACGACCCTGGGGATCCCGACAGGCAAGGGTCAGAACGCTGCTGGCGATAAAGAGTTTGAGGATGGTGAGCTGGCCGCGCTCGATGGAGGCGACAGCGGGACACTTGGCGACGTCGGGGTGGGCCGTCTGGTGGCACCACTCACGGTAAGGGTGAACCCCCACCGGCTCAATGACACGCACCCCCCTCTCCAGCAGCCAGCCGGCCAGGTCCAGGTGGCCCAGAGAAGCAGCGATGTAGAGTGCCACCCGGAGCTGGAACCTGGAATAATACAGAATCAATGTATTTATAACACGTTTCAAGTTTTTTTTGTCAAGTTTACAAGATACAGTGGGTTATAAAACAGTACAGTAAAATGCTTACTTGCAAGCTCTTTCCCACAATGCAGTATTAAATATCAGGGTAAGAGAAAAAACGTATGAAGGAAAAAACACGAGAATATAAGCTACATACAGGGTCAGTACCATCATTGTAAGCTATATACCCAGGGTCCAGTACCATTATTGTAAGCTATATTTTTGGTCGTATATGTTGGATATATACAGGGTCAGTACTATCATTGTAAGCTATATACAGGGTCAGTACCATTATTGTAAGCTATATACAGGGTCAGTACTATCATTATGGCTATATACAGGGTCAGTACTATCATTGTAAACTATATACAGGGTCAGTACTATCATTGTAAGCTATATACAGGGTCAGTATATCATTTGAAAAGCTATATACAGGTCACGTACTATCATTGTAAATATATAGGGTCAATTACTATTATTGTAAGCTATATACAGGGTCAGTACTATCATTGTAAGCTATATACAGGGTCAGTACTATCATTGTAAACTATATACAGGGTCAGTACCATCATTGTAAGCTATATACAGGGTCAGTACTATCATTGTAAGCTATATACAGGGTCAGTACCATTATTGTAAGCTATATACAGGGTCAGTACCATCATTGTAAGCTATATACAGGGTCAGTACCATCATTGTAAGCTATATACAGGGTCAGTACTATCATTGTAAGCTATATACAGGGTCAGTACTATCATTGTAAGCTATATACAGGGTCAGTACTATCATTGTAAGCTATATACAGGGTCAGTACCATTATTGTAAGCTATATACAGGGTCAGTACTATCATTGTAAGCTATATAAAGGTTCAGTACCTAGTTGCCATGAACCAAGAATGTGTTCCATACAGTCCATTTGTCTCTGTGTTACATCCATAAGGTGTTGAGCCAGAGGACCATTGATCTACTGCACAAGGAAGGCCATACCCAGGTCAATGGCGTAGTCGTGTAGCCGGTTGCAGTCGTAGAGTTGCAGGCCGGTGGGAGAGCTCAGTCTGAAGGAGCTGACGGGAAGCCCACACTGCTGGGACACCAGGGTCATGAGCCTGGCCACAGACGTACTCAGGAGAAACACAGTGCCCAAGACTGAAGGTCTCCCCGTCACGGCACTGAACACCGCACCACCGGCTCCCGCTGAAGTATAAGACCATGGACATACAGTAAATTTACTTGTTTTATAAATACCTATGTTGTGTTTATACACCGAGTAAACAAAACATTACAGGAACACCTGTTCTTTCCATGACAAAGACTGACTAGGTGAATCCAGGTGAAAGCTATGATTCCTTAATGATGTCACTTGTTAAATCCACTTCAGTGTAGATGAAGGGGAGCGGACAGGTTAAAGAAGGATTTTTAAGCCTCGAGACAATTGAGGCATAGATTGTGTATGTGTGCCATTCAGCGGGTGAATGGGCAAGACAAAATATTTAAGTGCCTTTGAACAGTAGTAGGTGCCAGGTGCACCGGTTAGGTGCCAATCTGCTGGGGTTTGAACACTAAGTTTCTGTGTGTATCATGAATGGTCCACCACCCAAAGAACATCCAGATTAAATTGAAGTCAACATGGGCCAGCATCCCTGGGTGTAGAGTCCATGTACAAATTGAGGCTGTTCTGATGGAGGCGGGTGCAACTCAATATTGGGTGTTTCTAATGTTTGGTACACTCATTAAAGTTGTCATATAATTACAGGGGTAAGATGAAAGTAGCTCCTTTGCACTGATCTTAGGTCTGGTTTTGTGTTTTTACTGCTAATGGTAAAAGGTTATTTGGTGAGAGTAAACTGATCTAGATCTGTGCCCAAGGGCAATTTCTATCCAGAGACAAATCAAGGTCCATGCCATTTAAATTTATAATCTACCACCATCTCGTGGCTCAAATTTGTAACAACATTCTCATTCATGTGCTGTACTGAGTTTTGTTCTATCACATTGAACACTAATCTGGGTGAAAATTAAATTGAAGACTAATCTGGGTGCAGATTAAATTGTTAACAGAAATATTATGAATATGTATTTCAATAGGGCCTCTTCTCCTACAATACGGCCTGTATGTGCTCTACTGTATTGTACTCTGTCTGCTGTACTCTACTGTACTGTCTGCTGTGCTCTACTGTAGTCTGCTGTACTCTACTGTCATCATGTTTCACTGACAGATTTGCCTCGCGTTCCCGACTGTAGGCTATTCTTTGTTATTGGGCTACAATCCGCAGCTAGGCTATTTAAAAAAGGGACCATTGGTCCTCTGTGGCTAAATTAGGGTTTCTCATGACGTATTAGGCTATTCTGAATGATTTAATTTATTTCTGAACAGACAGCAGTAATTCCGTAACTTTAGAAAATTCCTCCAGAACCCTTCATGCAGCTATGATTCTATAAGGAAGCAAATGATGAAGTGCAACTCTGGAGAGATGAGGGGGCAGGATAATTGACGA
>NW_027030881.1:0-2890 GCF_034236695.1 Oncorhynchus nerka
ACATTTGGCTGTGTTATCATATGATCACATGTGACTGCTATCTGAAATGCCCTGAGAAAACATGACCTAAATTATAGAATATTAATCCTTAGATAATGTTTACAGATGGTATGTGCACCATTTGTCATCTCCAGTGAAGGCTGTATGAAGTGTAGCCATGAATAGCCCCTGAGTGTGATAAATGTGTAGGCTACATATGGAGCTGTCTGTGGCCCCTCGTTAGGCTCTCCTGGACCAGCCAGTAAAACTGAAAGAAATGAGCCATGGAACTGACACATTAGTACTTTCCCAAGAGACCTCATGGGGCTCAGATACAGCACACACACACACACACACACACACACACACACACACACACACACACACACACACACACACACACACACACACACACACACACACACACACACACACACACACACACATACAGTGGCTTGCAGAAAGTATTCACCCCCTTTGGCATTTTTCCTATTTTGTTTCTTACATCTTGGAATTAAAATGTACTTTTTGGGGGGTTTGTATCATTTGATTTACAGCACATGCCCACCACTTTGAAGATGCAAAATATTTTTTATTGTGCAAAAATGCGAATAAGACAAAATAACAGAACTATGCTTAAATATCAATCAAGTCAATACTTTGTCAATACTTTGTAGAGACACTTTTGTAATTACAGATTCAAGTCTTTGCCAGTGTCTCTAATAAGCTTGGCACATCTAACCACTGGGAGTTTTGCCCATTCTTCAAGGCAAAACTGCTCCAGCTCCTTCAAGTTGGATGGGTTCCGCTGGTGTACAGCAATCTTTAAGTCATACCACAGATTCTCAAATGGATTCAGGTCTGGGCTTGCCTAAGCCATTCCAAGATATTTAAACATTCCCCCTTAAACAACTCGATTGTTGCTTTAGCTGGTGTGCTTAGGTCATTGTTCTGCTGGAAGGTGAACCTCTGTGCCAGTCTCAAATCTCTGGAAGACTGAAACAGGTTTCCCTCAGAATTTCCCTGTATTTAGTGCCGTCCATCATTCCTTCAATTCTGACCAGTTTCCCAGTCCCTGCTGATGAACAGCATCCCACATCATGATGCTTCCACCACCAGTCTTCACTGTGGGGATGGTGTTCGTGGTGATGAGAGGTGTTCGGTTTGCGCCAGACATAGCGTTTTCCTTGATGGCCAAAAAAGCTCAATTTTAGTCTCATCTGACCAGAGTATCTTTTTCCATATGTTTGAGGAGTCTCCCCACATGCCTTTTGGCAAACAACAAACGTGTTTGTTTGTTTTTACTTGAAGCATTAGCTTTTTTCTGACACTCTTCCAAAACCCAGCTCTGTGGAGTGTACGGCTTTAAAGTGATCCTATGGACAGATACTCTAATCTCTGTTGAGGTGCTTTGCAGCTTCTTCATGGGTATCTTTGGTCTCTTTGTTGCCCTCCTTGCATGGTCTGTGAGTTTTGTGGGCAGTTTCCTTGGCAGGTTTGTTGTGGTGCCATATTCTTTCCATTTTTTAACAATGGAGCTCTGTGGGATGTTCAAAGTTTCTGATATTTTTCATAACCCATCCCTGATCTGCACTTCTCCACAACTTTGTACCTGCCCTGTTTGGAGAGCTCCTTGGTGCCACTTGCTTAGTGGTGTTTCAGACTCTGGGGCCTTTCAGAAGAGGTACTGCAATTATGTTTATTTTACCTTTATTTTATTAGGCAAGTCAGTTAAGAACAAATTCTTATTTCCAATGACAGCCTAGGCAGATTCTTACCTTGTCAGCTTAGGGATTTGAACTTGCAACCTTTGCGCTTACTAACCCAATACTCTACTTTAACGAATTATGTGACTTTTAAAGGTAATTAGTTGCACCAGATCTTATTTAGGGGCTTCATAGCAAAGGGGTGAATACATATGCATGCACCACTTTTCATTTTTTTTATATATATCATTTTTTGAAACAAGTCATTTTTTTCATTTCACTTCACCAATTTGGACTATTTTGTGTATGTCCATTACATGACATCCAAATAAAAATAAATTTAAATTTTGTTCGCTGAGGAGCATACACCTAATATTGTAGGACTACATTGTATTGTACTGTGATGCAGAATGATGTGCAACACAAAAGAGATGAGCTTACCTGAGGTCAATTTGTAGTGCTAAGGCTCAGACTAATTGGTGTAGAAATGTTTTATGTGTGTGCGTGGGCGTGGGCGTTGCCAATTTCAGGTATGTTTTGCATTTTGAATAGAAGTGTTTTCCCAATGATTGCAGGATATTTCATTCTTGACCGAAGTGTCTAATGTAAGAAACAGTGTGTAGTGTTTTTCAAGTGTGTTGCGCAATTGCAAACAAAGTGCAATGTGTGTTGCAAAGTGCAAAGCAGAAAATGTGTTTGTACTTTTGATGCCTTTGTTTAAAGGTATGGTTACAAAAGTTATGGTTTTGATGCTTTTGTCTAAGCATTCACTTTCAGTGTGTAAGCAATGGACAAAAACTGTATACACAACAATTATGTTGCAAGTGAGAATTAAGATGCTGAAAAATAAATAAAATTCTTTCCTACTTTTCCATTTTCTTTTATTTTTGTTCCAGTATTTAGCTACACCGCTTTCATGGCAAAAAAAAAGTAATTAACTACTGAAAACACTACCAAGATTTTCATTTAGTTCAACTACCACCAATCTACAGCAAAATGTAATAAAATGACTCGTTCAACTACATCGTTCAGTAATCCCCAACACTGCACAGCTTGCAAATTATATTAGCCCAGTAGCTTCAGCACACGTACTGGTATGGCTGGAGTAAGCCAGCTCCAACAGCACCCAATGAGAGAGAGAAAGGCAGGGCTAAAGATTCAGGACCTGGGTGGGTCTGATGGAGGCAGGGCTAAGGATTCAGGAC
>NW_027030882.1:0-2890 GCF_034236695.1 Oncorhynchus nerka
GAGCTGAATGTTACCCAGTAATACGGCTGTGTACTGTACTGAGCTGAATGTTACCCAGTAATACGGCTGTGTACTGTACTGAGCTGAATGTTACCCAGCAACACGGCTGTGTACTGAGCTGAATGTTACCCAGTAATACGGCTGTGTACTGAGCTGAATGTTACCCAGTAATACGGCTGTGTACTGTACTGAGCTGAATGTTACCCAGTAATACGGCTGTGTACTGTACTGAGCTGAATGTTACCCAGTAATACGGCTGTGTACTGTACTGAGCTGAATGTTACCCAGTAATACGGCTGTGTACTGTACTGAGCTGAATGTTACCCAGTAATACGGCTGTGTACTGTACTGAGCTGAATGTTACCCAGTAATACGGCTGTGTACTGAGCTGAATGTTACCCAGTAATACGGCTGTGTACTGTACTGAGCTGAATGTTACCCAGTAATACGGCTGTGTACTGTACTGAGCTGAATGTTACCCAGTAATACGGCTGTGTACTGTACTGAGCTGAATGTTACCCAGTAATACGGCTGTGTACTGTACTGAGCTGAATGTTACCCAGTAATACGGCTGTGTACTGTACTGAGCTGAATGTTACCCAGTAATACGGCTGTGTACTGTACTGAGCTGAATGTTACCCAGTAATACGGCTGTGTACTGTACTGAGCTGAATGTTACCCAGTAATACGGCTGTGTACTGAGCTGAATGTTACCCAGCAATACGGCTGTGTACTGTACTGAGCTGAATGTTACCCAGTAATACGGCTGTGACTGTACTGAGCTGAATGTTACCCAGTAATACGGCTGTGTACTGTACTGAGCTGAATGTTACCCAGTAATACGGCTGTGTACTGTAGCTGAGCTGAATGTTACCCAGTAATACGGCTGTGTACTGTACTGAGCTGAATGTTACCCAGTAATACGGCTGGTACTGTACTGAGCTGAATGTTACCCAGTAATACGGCTGTGTACTGTACTGAGCTGAATGTTACCCAGTAATACGGCTGTGTACTGTACTGAGCTGAATGTTACCCAGTAATACGGCTGTGTACTGTACTGAGCTGAATGTTACCCAGTAATACGACTGTGTACTGAGCTGAATGTTACCCAGTAATACGGCTGTGTACTGAGCTGAATGTTACCCAGTAATACGGCTGTGTACTGAGCTGAATGTTACCCAGTAATACGGCTGTGTACTGTACTGAGCTGAATGTTACCCAGTAATACGGCTGTGTACTGTACTGAGCTGAATGTTACCCAGTAATACGGCTGTGTACTGTACTGAGCTGAATGTTACCCAGTAATACGGCTGTGTACTGTACTGAGCTGAATGTTACCCAGTAATATGACTGTGTACTGTACTGAGCTGAATGTTACCCAGTAATACGGCTGTGTACTGAGCTGAATGTTACCCAGTAATACGGCTGTGTACTGTACTGAGCTGAATGTTACCCAGTAATACGGCTGTGTACTGTACTGAGCTGAATGTTACCCAGTAATACGGCTGTGTACTGTACTGAGCTGAATGTTACCCAGTAATACGGCTGTGTACTGTACTGAGCTGAATGTTACCCAGTAATACGGCTGTGTACTGTACTGAGCTGAATGTTACCCAGTAATACGGCTGTGTACTGTACTGAGCTGAATGTTACCCAGTAATACGGCTGTGTACTGTACTGAGCTGAATGTTACCCAGTAATACGGCTGTGTACTGAGCTGAATGTTACGCAGTAATACGGCTGTGTACTGTACTGAGCTGAATGTTACCCAGTAATACGGCTGTGTACTGAGCTGAATGTTACCCAGTAATACGGCTGTGTACTGAGCTCAGCTGAATGTTACCCAGTAATACGGCTGTGTACTGAGCTGAGCTGAATGTTACCCAGTAATACGGCTGTGTACTGTACTGAGCTGAATGTTACCCAGTAATACGGCTGTGTACTGAGCTGAATGTTACCCAGTAATACGGCTGTGTACTGAGCTGAATGTTACCCAGTAATACGGCTGTGTACTGTACTGAGCTGAATGTTACCCAGTAATACGGCTGTGTACTGTACTGAGCTGAATGTTACCCAGTAATACGGCTGTGTACTGAGCTGAATGTTACCCAGTAATACGGCTGTGTACTGTACTGAGCTGAATGTTACCCAGTAATACGGCTGTGTACTGTACTGAGCTGAATGTTACCCAGTAATACGGCTGTGTACTGAGCTGAATGTTACCCAGTAATACGGCTGTGTACTGTACTGAGCTGAATGTTACCCAGTAATACGGCTGTGTACTGTACTGAGCTGAATGTTACGCAGTAATACGGCTGTGTACTGAGCTGAATGTTACCCAGTAATACGGCTGTGTACTGTACTGAGCTGAATGTTACCCAGTAATACGGCTGTGTACTGAGCTGAATGTTACCCAGTAATACGACTGTGTACTGTACTGAGCTGAATGTTACCCAGTAATACGGCTGTGTACTGTACTGAGCTGAATGTTACCCAGTAATACGGCTGTGTACTGTACTGAGCTGAATGGTACCCAGTAATACGGCTGTGTACTGAGCTGAATGTTACCCAGTAATACGGCTGTGTACTGAGCTGAATGTTACCCAGTACAGCTGTGTACTGAGCTGAGCTGGCATTTAAGTAGTAGAACAGCATGTAATATTGTGATCATTATTGACCCCTGACCTCATTGTGTTTCCTCCCAGGTGTTCCAGACAGGAGGCCTGTGAGAAGTGGGCCGAGCCGCAGCATTTCAACACAGAGCTAGATCACTGTGTGGACATTAGTGTCACACCTAACAACATATCTGTGACCTCTACGTCCACTCAGGTAATTACAGGCTGTAAAAAAAACAACTGTGTTCACACCAGAGAAAAACATGACGGTAGCT
>NW_027030883.1:0-2891 GCF_034236695.1 Oncorhynchus nerka
CACAGTGGCTCAATTAATGTTTAACGTAAGTATGTTCAGATGCTGATTATGTAATTCTACAATATTAGTATAGTTCAAACCTCATAATATGAATCTACACACAGAATGTTACGTTAATAGAGTTTAACACTTTTTCCAATAGTCATGCACACCCCTCAATATTCAATGATATAACTCTGTGCAAATATCTCATCTGCAAGTCCGCGACTTTTTAAACATTCTCACCGGTACCAGCTCCAACTGAAATACCTAATGTACCACACTCGCTTGGTCCCCGCCCTCATTCATACCGATATTAGTCCCGACTGAATATCAAGCGTATTTCATGCACACGATTTGAGTCTCACAAATCTTCATTCACGCCAGTAAGCTTCAACTTACACCATACACACACAAATCTTCATTCACGCCAGTAAGCAGACCAGTAGGAGACGCAATGGCCCCACCTTCTATCCATTCTCTGTACAGCTTCTTACCCCGTCTCTTCCACTCCTTACCCTCTTTGCCTCCATTCACTTCCAGAGTGGACTTCAGCGTTTTCAACACCTTTTCTATTTCCAACGACATTTTATTTACACTACAATACTGTCAACAACGTATGCCTTTACTCAAACCCAAGTGGTACCCTTTCCATACGGCTAAATCGGCCCCCAATTAGGTCTAAAGTAAGAACTCAATTATGCACTGTGGGTCCCCTGGGGTATTAAGTAGTCTAGTGTCCCCCGGATTATCACCTTTACTTCAATACCAAATGTACAAAATAAAAAATGCAATCACTCCATAAGACTAACGTGTCGACCGGATCACGTTTCTAGAACAACTTAATGTCTCACTCAAACTTGATAGTCAGTGCGCCGACTTTACTACCCAATGTACTCGACACACACCTATGCTTTGTTAGGACCTTAGAGAAACCCTCTCCATAGGGCTAAATCGGTCTCAAGTCCAATGAGTCAATTTAATTATCCGTCATTCATACTTGGCCCTGCCTAGTACATCACATTCGCATCATATGGCTTTCCATTCGCACTTTCGTGGTCACTCGCTACCCACCACTCATACATGTAGTCCCAGACTATCCAGTCACACTTTTATAATCAACTAGAATGAATCATACATGTAGTCCCAGACTATCCATTCACACTTTGGTGGTCACACGTTACCCACCACTCATACATGTAGTAAGTGTCCCTCTGTTACCACCCACTAGCCAGGCATACTAGTACATCCCATACACAAGGCATCATTAAGTATTGTTGATCAATAATAAAATTGCAGTGTTGCCAATGGAGATATTACTTTCTCAACTATTTTCCAATCTCACACATCATAATAGTTTAAATTTAGTAACTTACATCAAACAGGTGTTCTCACAAAATGAATTTGGATTATGCCAATATGCAGAATTTCAGTTATTACAATAGGTATCTGCTTACCTTTTTAGTAGACCTCGGGGCCACCAATTGTTAGAGTTGCGTAAATTCAAATCTGGTATCAGGATAAATATAACAATGAGTCACCGATTTTATACTATGTATTTTTATTAGCTAAGTAATAAATGGCAAATGCAATTTTCGTATATACGGGCTCACTGTAATACCACGCAGGGCAAACAGAGAACTGACAGGATGTACGTAAACAGTTGTTCTTATACTGTGATAGACATAGTTCCAACCCGTCTGTTGGCCTATCACAGTAGAGGCTGAGCGTGGTTTAGACTTGCTCAGCCTATCGCAGGCGCTCAGGCGGGTCCACGCCTCTTGGCGCTTCTTGGAGTCCTCCCTCTGTCGATGTATAGATTCTTACTGTTCTGGTATCGCAGCCTAGTTATAACAGTTGCTCAGTTCCTGCTATTGTGTTGTTCAGTATTTTTCCATCTCAGTTAAACCTCGTGATGACCACCCCTCCCTATACCTGATTGACCACAACTTTGTAAGATACAGCAAGTCACACCATGTGCTCAATATTGTTACATACAAACACAAGGACAAAGCATCTGCTGGGCTGTTATCTACAGTTTTGCAACATGCAGGTCACACCATGTTACTCAGTTCTTGTCACACACACAAACAGGCAAGTAGATGTAGCAAGCAGTTGTTTAATCTCATGATGATGCTCAAGTGCACAAATGCAGATACCTCACACAGCCAACATCAGATAATATTTAATCATATATATATGGTAATGGCTATAATGTAAAACACAGAATCCCACACTAGCTAGCTAACCAAAACTGAAACAATGTATTTGAGAGACAACAAGTGCTCATTGTGCACATTTATTTATTCATTTCAATAAAAACATTGAGGGGAAATATCGTTTAAATGATATCAACAATCCTTTGATTCTAAGCTCACCTAACCTGTTTTGCTCCAACAGTTTTGTTGCTAAACAACCCATCCGTCTATGAAAGTCAATTAACTAAGTACACCAGACCCAGCTCCTATTGCATTGATGTCTATGCTAGCAACACCCAGTAGACCGTTACTGACTTTTTTTGCATCCAATGGTAAACGGCATGAGAACTTCATTTATCCACCATCTTTGATAGGACTACGGTAATTCGTCAAAGGCAGCACAGATCTGTGTGAGGTCAAGGAACTTTGATTACAGATGTAAATACACAAGATGCCCACTAACCACGTATCAGCCACAGTTGTTGAACTTAGTTAGCTACACAGAATTTCACATTTATTGAAATGTCTAATTTATCTCTGACAAACAACAAGGGAACAAATCGATGCTCCAATCCTTTGCTGCAACGATGGGAACAATGCAAACACACAGCTCTTGAGTATTTTATGGTGGTGTAGCGAGCACAGTGTGAGGCACATGCTGGAAAGTCATTGAAATGTAGGTTACACACACGCACACATGATAGAGGAATTCTA
>NW_027030884.1:0-2892 GCF_034236695.1 Oncorhynchus nerka
TTTGGGTCTTCAAACACCCAAACGGCGTTCCATAAGAGAACGCACGAGGAGGGCCCGTGTCATGCAGGTTCAGGTAGCCTCTACAGGACAGTTGTATATTATTTAATTAAAACATGTAATCAATTGGTAGCTGATTAGGCATTATTGCCACCAGGCAGCAGTCTAACAATTGCAGCATTGCGACAGCATGTGTAGCTTCGTGAAATGTTAGGCCTAACATGAGAAAATGACGACCAAATAGAGGCCTACCAATAAACCGTTATTCATTAGCTAAAGAAAAGCTATACATACCCAGAAACCCTATCATCGATTAATTAGGCATGCAGCCAATTAGACACGTCACTATTTCAACACGATGGACAGCGATCGGTTTGTGAGATGACTGTCTGGCTGAAATATTGGATTTTATTTTAGAGCGGGGCCCAAACTCCAACCTTGCGGGGTCCAAAGAAACTGCCTTAACTTTAGAAAATGAGCTACTAAAATCAGAAGGCTACCAACGACTGGAGTAGTATTTGTATGTTGGTCAAATTTCCAATGTTTCAGTTAAACAGGTGCTGTGCCGAATAGCTCCCCCCTGCCAGAATCCCCCTTCGCGTAAACGCGCAAGCACTCAATTCTTAATCGATTTACTTGCTCATTGAGATTTCTCATCACGTTGGGCATTTCATTTTTTTTATGTCATTTTGATTTCACTAGTAATGTCTGCAGTTTTCGGTTTGGCTATTTGTTTCAAGTGTATTAGTCTAGAAATAAATCTCTTTGCCAAAAGTCGTCATCTCTCCCGTATCTTATTCGACTAGTAGTTGTTCTGAAATGTTTATTGCTTGCCTACATCCTAATACCTATTAATGATTAATTGCGGTTGCCTATCCTGAAGTGAAGTTTGTTCTGTAGAAAGTATTTGACTCTGATGTGTGCCACAGAAAGTATTTGATTATAGCCACAATATTAAGGAAATTAGAAGGGATGGGGGGGGGGGTCGGCAAGGACATTTTCTTGCAGAACCCCCCCCTTCTATCTTGGGACTGCAAGGCCTGGCACACTTCAGAATCATTTTTGATTACCTATCATGCCCTCTGATATGTGCCACAGGAGTATTAGACTCTAGTCACAAAAGGAAGTGGCTATTTCAGCAATAATAGTTTTCAGAGCCCTCTACTGTTCCCACTACCCATCCCTCAATCCCCCATCCCATCGTGTTTTGCCCTCTTATGGCTTTACCTACATTTTTTAAAACACTTTTTCTGATTGAATTTTTAAGAATGTAGGTACAGTAGCAATAATAACAATAATAATAACAATAATATATTAAACATTTGTACTCTGGGCAACTGTATAATAATAGAATAAACAAAACTATGACTGAATGTGACTCCATGAAGAATCCCCTCCCCAATAGGTCCCTTCGCCCTCCATAGGACATCCCCAGCACCTCCACCATCCCCTTCGCCCTCCATAGGACACCCCCAGCACCTCCACCACCCCATCAGCCCTCCATAGGACACCCCCAGCACCTCCACCACCCCATCAGCCCTCCATAGGACACCCCAGCACCTCCACCCCCCATCAGCCCTCCATAGGACACCCCCAGCACCTCCACCCCCATCAGCCCTCCATAGGACACCCCAGCACCTCCACCACCCCATCAGCCCTCCATAGGACACCCCAGCACCTCCACCCCCCATCAGCCCTCCATGGGACACCCCAGCACCTCCACCCCTCCCATCAGCCCTCCATAGGACACCCCAGCACCTCCACCAGCCCCATCAACCCTCCATAGGACATCCCCAGCACCTCCACTATTCCATCAGCCCTCCACAGGACACCCCCAGCACCTCCACCATCCCCATCAGCCCTCCATAGGACACCCCCAGCACCTCCACTCCAGCCCTGCATCAACCCTCCATAGGACACCCCAGCACCTCCACTATTCCACTGTGCCCTCCATAGGACACCCCCAGCACCTCCACTATACCCATCAGCCCTCCATAGGACACCCCCAGCACCCCTCCCCCCCCCATAGGCCCTCCAGAGACACCTCATAGGGCACCTCCACCATCCCCATCATCCCTTCAAAGGACACCGCCAGCACCTCCACCATCCCCATCAGCCCTTCATAGGACACCCTCAGTACCCCTTCCCCCTATCAGCTCCTCCATAGACACTCTAGCATCACTATCCCCCATCAGCTCTTCATAGACACTTTCAGCACTCTTACTTCTCTCTCCCCATCAGCCCTCCAGGGACACTCAGCACTCTTCCCCATCAGCTCCTCCAGCAGTAGACACTCCCCCAGCACTCATCTCTCTATCATCAGCCTTCATAGACACTTTCAGCACTCTCTCCACTTATCAGCTCTCCAGGGACACCCTAGCACCTCCACTAATTCCTGACCCTTTCAGCCTCCATAGACACCCAGCACCTCCACTATCCCTCACCAGCTCCACATAGGACACCCCCAGCACCTCCACCATCCCCATCAGCCCTCCATAGGACACCCCCAGCACCTCCACCATCCCCATCAGCCCTCCATAGGACACCCCCAGCACCTCCACCATCCCCATCAGCCCTCCATAGGACACCCCCAGCACCTCCACTCATCCCATCAGCCCTCCATAGGACACCCCATCACCCAGCACCTCCACCATCCCCATCAGCCCTCCATAGGACACCCCCAGCACCTCCACCACCCACCCATCAGCCCTCCATAGGACACCCTCAGCACCTCCACCCCCATCAGCCCTCCATAGGACACCCCCAGCACCTCCACCATCCCCATCAGCCCTCCATAGGACACCCCCAGCACCTCCACCATCCCATCAGCCCTCCATAGGACACCCCAGCACCTCCACCATCCCCATCAGCCCTCCACAGGACACCCTCAGCACC
>NW_027030885.1:0-2892 GCF_034236695.1 Oncorhynchus nerka
TCTATCTAGTTATGAAGTGTCTAACATGGTCTGATATCTAACTCTATCTAGTTATGAAGTGTCTAACATGGTCTGATATCTAACTCTATCTAGTTATGAAGTGTCTAACATGGTCTGATATCTAACTCATCTAGTTATGAAGTGTCTAACATGGTGTGATATCTAACTCTATCTAGTTATGAAGTGTCTAACATGGTCTGATATCTAACTCTCTAGTTATGAAGTGTCTAACATGGTCTGATATCTAACTCTATCTAGTTATGAAGTGTCTAACATGGTCTGATATCTAACTCTCTAGTTATGAAGTGTCTAACATGGTCTGATATCTATCTATCTAGTTATGAAGTGTCTAACATGGTCTGATATCTATCTATCTAGTTATGAAGTGTCTAACATGGTCTGATATCTAACTATCTAGTTATGAAGTGCTCTAACATGGTCTGATATCTAATCTATCTAGTTATGAAGTGTCTAACATGGTCTGATATCTAACTATCTAGTTATGAAGTGTCTAACATGGTCTGATATCTAACTCTATCTAGTTATGAAGTGTCTAACATGGTCTGATATCTAACTCTATCTAGTTATGAAGTGTCTAACATGGTCTGATATCTAATCTATCTAGTTATGAAGTGTCTAACATGGTCTGATATCTAACTCATCTAGTTATGAAGTGTCTAACATGGTCTGATATCTATCTATCTAGTTATGAAGTGTCTAACATGGTCTGATATCTAACTCTATCTAGTTATGAAGTGTCTAACATGGTCTGATATCTAACTATCTAGCTATGAAGTGTCTAACATGGTCTGATATCTAACTCATCTAGTTATGAAGTGTCTAACATGGTCTGATATCTAACTATCTAGTTATGAAGTGTCTAACATGGTCTGATATCTAACCTATCTAGTTATGAAGTGTCTAACATGGTCTGATATCTAACTCATCTAGTTATGAAGTGTCTAACATGGTCTGATATCTAACTATCTAGTTATGAAGTGTCTAACATGGTCTGATATCTAACTATCTAGTTATGAAGTGTCTAACATGGTCTGATATCTAACTATCTAGTTATGAAGTGTCTAACATGGTCTGATATCTAACTATCTAGTTATGAAGTGTCTAACATGGTCTGATATCTAACTATCTAGTTATGAAGTGTCTAACATGGTCTGATATCTAACTCTATCTAGTTATGAAGTGTCTAACATGGTCTGATATCTAACTCTCTAGTTATGAAGTGTCTAACATGGTCTGATATCTAACTCTATCTAGCTATGAAATGTCTAACATGGTCTGATATCTAACTCTCTAGTTATGAAGTGTCTAACATGGTCTGATATCTAACTCATCTAGTTATGAAGTGTCTAACATGGTCTGATATCTAACTCTATCTAGTTATGAAGTGTCTAACATGGTCTGATATCTAACTCTATCTAGTTATGAAGTGTCTAACATGGTCTGATATCTAACTCTATCTAGTTATGAAGTGTCTAACATGGTCTGATATCTAACTCTATCTAGTTATGAAGTGTCTAACATGGTCTGATATCTAACTATCTAGCTATGAAGTGTCTAACATGGTCTGATATCTAACTCTATCTAGTTATGAAGTGTCTAACATGGTCTGATATCTAACTCTATCTAGTTATGAAGTGTCTAACATGGTCTGATATCTATCTATCTAGTTATGAAGTGTCTAACATGGTCTGATATCTAACTCTATCTAGTTATGAAGTGTCTAACATGGTCTGATATCTAACTCTATCTAGTTATGAAGTGTCTAACATGGTCTGATATCTAACTCTATCTAGTTATGAAGTGTCTAACATGGTCTGATATCTAATCTATCTAGTTATGAAGTGTCTAACATGGTCTGATATCTATCTATCTAGTTATGAAGTGTCTAACATGGTCTGATATCTAACTCTATCTAGTTATGAAGTGTCTAACATGGTCTGATATCTAACTATCTAGTTATTAAATGTCTAACATGGTCTGGATATCTAACTATCTAGCTATGAAGTGTCTAACATGGTCTGACATCTAACTATCTAGTTATGAAGTGTCTAACATGGTCTGATATCTAACTATCTAGTTATGAAGTGTCTAACATGGTCTGATATCTAACTCATCTAGTTATGAAGTGTCTAACATGGTCTGATATCTAACTATCTAGTTATGAAGTGTACTAACATGGTCTGATATCTAACTATCTAGTTATGAAGTGTCTAACATGGTCTGATATCTAACTCTATCTAGTTATGAAGTGTCTAACATGGTCTGATATCTAACTCTATCTAGTTATGAAGTGTCTAACATGGTCTGATATCTATCTCTATCTAGCTATGAAGTGTCTAACATGGTCTGATATCTAACTCTCTAGTTATGAAGTGTCTAACATGGTCTGATATCTAACTCTCTAGCTATGAAGTGTCTAACATGGTCTGATATCTAACTCTATCTAGTTATGAAGTGTCTAACATGGTCTGATATCTAACTCTATCTAGTTATGAAGTGTCTAACATGGTCTGATATCTATCTATCTAGTTATGAAGTGTCTAACATGGTCTGATATCTAACTCTATCTAGTTATGAAGTGTCTAACATGGTCTGATATCTAACTATCTAGTTATGAAGTGTCTAACATGGTCTGATATCTAACTATCTAGCTATGAAGTGTCTAACATGGTCTGACATCTAACTATCTAGTTATGAAGTGTCTAACATGGTCTGATATCTAACTATCTAGTTATGAAGTGTCTAACATGGTCTGATATCTAACTCTCTAGCTATGAAATGTCTAACATGGTCTGATATCTAACTCTCTAGTTATGAAGTGTCTAACATGGTCTGATATCTAACTCTATCTAGTTATGAAGTGTCTAACAT
>NW_027030886.1:0-2893 GCF_034236695.1 Oncorhynchus nerka
TACTAACCAGGCCCGACCCTGCTTGCCCACCTGCTTAGCTTACGAGATCAGGCGTACTTTTTTTCTTTCTTTTTGTGCAAAAATTTCATAGTAATTTACAACCAAATCACATAAACACTAACAATTCTTTACACCATTCATTTCATTCCATCAACATCAGAACATTTTTCCAAAACAAACCTTAAAAAATAAAAAAATAAAATAAAAATAAAACATAATACACCATCATTCACTAATAAAAATACATAATCTAATATAGACATTAGACATACACAATTTCAGAAGTTAACCTAAATCCCCCTCCTCCCTCCTCCATAGACATAAAGTACTCACCTTCTACAAACATGTAATTTCTATAGTTTGCATTATATATTAATTCCACATTCTTACTTAAACTTACTTTAAAGATTACCCAGACATTCCACTTTTTTTCCTTCAAAATGTTCCATATTCCTTCTACAGTAAATTGCCTCCCAAAAACTCAATACAATATTCAACAGGTACACATTCACACCTGAACATTTCCCCACCACTCCAAACAATATTAACCTGTCCCATGCAAAACTTTCTATAAACTCTCTTCTCCAGTGCCTCCACAACAAAAGTTTTATTTCATTGAAAAAATCTGTCAGACATGGACATTCGACAAATAAATGTAACAAAGACTCTGGCTTCATCATACACACATCACATTCACGCCTGACATCATGGGTTTATCTGATGTAAAAAATATTTGTGTATATACGATTATGCCGTAACAAAAAATCCATGTTCTCACAATTTCGTTTATTCCCAAACAAAACCAAATTCTCCCACAACAAAGAAACATCCAAATCAAAAAACATTTTTCTCCACATCCTCTCAGCCGCAGGCCTCACACGCACGGACTTCAACATACACTTGTACACTCTTTTCTGTGTTACTTTTGATAATAATTCTTTCCCCGATCCCTTACCTACATAGAGACTTGGCAACACATACAAGTCCTTATATTTCCCCTCCCCATTTATCACTTCTATCCACTCACCCAGAATGCATAATTTAATTATTTCATATATATTTAATACTAATTTACTCTTCACCATTATCACCACCCCACATTGTTGGATGAAATACAAACTTACCTTGCTTACTTATTTCAAAGCGAGGGCACATATTTCAACCTTGTGGGAAAAAACGGACAAAGAGTTGACAAAAAGCTTACAGCACCTGGTATTCCCATGCGATCTCCAATCCAAGTACTAACCAGGCCCGACCCTGCTTAGCTTCCGAGATCAGACGAGATCAGGCGTACTCAGGCCGGTGTGGTCGTAAGGGAGAAAGTATTTATTGGTGCACTATATAAAGTCAAAGTGAGTGTGATTAACAGCTGTTGCATTTTCACCATTTAGATAAGCATCTTTGTGTCACTCAAAAAGTGGAAGAAATTGCATATACTGCAGCCATAATTTGTAGCACAGATTGTTGGATGAAATACAAACTAATCTTGCTTACTTATTTCAAAGCAAGGGCACATATTTCAACCTTGTGGGGAAAAAACGGACAAAGAGTTGAAATTCCCCAAGGCAGTGACAAGAAGCTTACAGCACCTGGTATTCCCATGCGATCTCCAATCCAAGTACTAACCAGGCCCGACCCTGCTTAGCTTCCGAGATCAGACGAGATCAGGCATACTTTTTTTGGTTTTTTTTTTACATAAAAAAAGTTTCCATTACAATATTTTTTTAAATGTAATTCTTCCTCCATCCACCCTTGAAATCAACCCACTCCCCTCCACAAAAGCTTCATCAAAACATTCCCTTCCATAACAATGAAACATATCTATATGCTTCTTAACCTGTTGCTTCTACTCGGGACGCTTGCGTCCCAACTAGAGCTCTGGAAATGCAAATGCGCTACGCTAAATGCTAATAGTATTAGTTAAAACTCAAAAGTTCATTAAAATACACATGCAGGGTATCGAATTAAAGCTACACTGTTGTGAATCCAGGCAACAAGTCAGATTTTAAAATGCTTTTCGGCGAAAGCATGAGAAGCTATTATCTGATAGCATGCAACACCCCAAAAGACCCACAGGGGACGTAAACAAAATAATTAGCATTTCGGCGTTACACAAACCGCACAATAAAATAGAAAACATTCATTACCTTTCACCATCTTCTTTGTTGGCACTCCTAGATGTCCCATAAACACTATTTGGGTCTTTATTTTGATTAAATCGGTCCATATAAAGCCTAGATATCGTTATATGTAGACTGTGTGATAAACGAAAAACATCGTTTCAAAACGTAACGTCATTTTTTAAAATTCAAAAAGTCGACGATAAACTTTCACAAAACACTTGAAATACGTTTGTAATGCAACTTTAGGTATTAGTAAACGTTAATTAGCGATAAAATTCATCAGGAGGCGATGTAAAGATCATTAGCTGTCCGTCTGGAAAAATGTCCGGCTAGAAACTCAACGAAAATATCCGGTCCTAGACCGGATTAGATACGGTGTCCTGTATGTGTTTTGACCAAGAAAAACTCGAAGGGAAATGACAAGACTCTAGACACCCTGTGGAAGCTGTAGGTACTGCAACCTCAGTCAATTAATTGTGGTTCACGTTTATCAATGGGTTCAAGTAGCGCATGGATATATTTTCCCATTTTCAGTGATCAGTTTTTCCTGTGCTTTTCGATGTAAATGCTGTTCTGGTAAAGCCACAGCAGTGATTTAACCAGTTTTTAAACGTCTGAGTGTTTTCTATCCACACAGACTAAGCAAATGCATATACTATATTCCTGGCATGAGTAGCAGGGCGCTGAAATGTTGCGCGATTTTTAACAGAATGTTCAAAAAGCAGAGGGTCGACTGAAGAGGTTAAACAACAGTACAAAAATATCCCACC
>NW_027030887.1:0-2894 GCF_034236695.1 Oncorhynchus nerka
TTTCTCACTGAGTTCCCTGAATTCCTATCGGACCTTGTAGTCATTGCAGATAATATTCTAATCTTTGGTGACTTTAATATTCACATGGAAAAGTCCACAGACCCACTCCAAAAGGCTTTCGGAGCCATCATCGACTCAGTGGGTTTTGTCCAACATGTCTCTGGACCCACTCACTGTCACAGTCATACGCTGGACCTAGTTTTGTCCCATGGAATAAATGTTGTGGATCTTAATGTTTTTCCTCATAATCCTGGACTATCGGACCACCATTTTATTACGTTTGCAATTGCAACAAATAATCTGCTCAGACCCCAACCAAGGAACATCAAAAGTCGTGCTATAAATTCAACAGACAACACAAAGATTCCTTGATGCCTCTTCCAGACTCCCTCTGCCTACCCAAGGACGCCAGAGGACAAAAATCCGTTAACCACCTAACTGAGTATCTCAATTTAACCTTGCGCAATACCCTAGATGCAGTTGCACCCCTAAAAAAACTAAAAAAATGTCTCATAAGAAACTAGCTCCCTGGTACACAGAAAATACCCGAGCTCTGAAGCAAGCTTCCAGAAAATTGGAACGGAAATGGCGCCACACCAAACTGGAAGTCTTCCGACTAGCTTGGAAGGACGGTACCGTGCAGTACCGAAGAGCCCTTACTGCTGCTCGATCATCCTATTTTTCTAACTTAATTGAGGAAAATAAGAACAATCCGAAATTCCTTTTTGATACTGTCGCAAAGCTAACTAAAAAGCAGCATTCCCCAAGAGAGGATGACTTTCACTTTAGCAGTGATAAATTCATGAACTTTTTTGAGGAAAAGATTATGATTATTAGAAAGCAAATTACGGACTCCTCTTTAAACCTGCGTATTCCTCCAAACCTCAGTTGTCCTGAGTCTGCACAACTCTGCCAGGACCTAGGATCAAGAGAGACGCTCAAGTCTTTTAGTACTATATCTCTTGACACAATGATGAAAATAATCATGGCCTCTAAACCTTCAAGCTGCATACTGGACCCTATTCCAACTAAACTACTGAAAGAGCTGCTTCCTGTGCTTGGCCCTATGTTGAACATAATAAACGGCTCTCTATCCACTGGATGTGTACCAAACTCACTAAAAGTGGCAGTAATAAAGCTCTCTTGAAAAAGCCAAACCTTGACCCAGAAAATATAAAAACTATCAGCCTATATCGAATCTTCCATTCCTCTCAAAAATTTTAGAGAAGGCTGTTGCGCAGCAACTCACTGCCTTCCTGAAGACAAACAATGTATACGAAATGCTTCAGTCTGGTTTTAGACCCCATCATAGCACTGAGACGGCACTTGTGAAGGTGGTAAATGACATTTTAATGGCAACGGACCGAGGCTCTGCATCTGTCCTCGTGCTCCTAGACCTTAGTGCTGCTTTTGATACCATCGATCACCACATTCTTTTGGAGAGATTGAAACCCAAATTGGTCTACACGGACATGTTCTGGCCTGGTTTAGATCTTATCTGTCGGAAAGATATCAGTTTGTCTCTGTGAATGGTTTGTCCTCTGACAAATCAACTGTAAATTCCCGGTGTTCCTCAAGGTTCTGTTTTTAGGACCACTATTGTTTTCACTACTATATTTTACCTCTTGGGGATGTTATTCGAAAACATAATGTAAACTTTCACTGCTTATGGATGACACACAGCTGTACATTTCAATGAAAAGATGGTGAAGCCCCAAAATTGCCTCCCTCGCTAGAAGCATGTGTTTCAGACATATGAAGTGGCGCTGCAAACTTCTACTATTAACTCGACAAACAGAGATGCTTGTTCTAGGTCCCAAGAAGAGATCTTCTGTTGAATCTGACAATTAATCTTAATGGTTGTACAGTCGTCTCAAATAAACTGTGAAGGACTCGGCGTTACTCTGGACCCTGATCTCTCTTTTGAAGAACATATCAAGACCATTTCGAGGACAGCTTTTTTCCATCTACGTAACATTGCAAAAATCAGAAACTTTCTGTCCAAAAATGATGCAGAAAAATTAATCCATGCTTTTGTCACTTCTAGGTTAGACTACTGCAATGCTCTATTTTCCGGCTACCCGGATAAAGCACTAAATAAACTTCAGTTAGTGCTGAATACGGCTGCTAGAATCCTGACTAGAACCAAAAAATTTGATCATATTACTCCAGTGCTAGCCTCTCTACACTGGCTTCCTGTCAAAGCAAGGGCTGATTTCAAGGTTTTACTGCTAACCTACAAAGCATTACATGGGCTTGCTCCTACCTATCTCTCTGATTTGGTCCTGCCGTACATACCTACACGTACGCTACGGTCACAAGACGCAGGCCTCCTAATTGTCCCTAGAATTTCTAAGCAAACAGCTGGAGGCAGGGCTTTCTCCTATAGAGCTCCATTTTTATGGAACGGTCTGCCTACCCATGTCTAGAGACGCAAACCTCGGTCTCAACCTTTAAGTCTTTACTGAAGACTCATCTCTTCAGTGGGTCATATGATTGAGTGTAGTCTGGCCCAGGAGTGGGAAGGTGAACGGAAAGGCTCTGGAGCAACGAACCGCCCTTGCTGTCTCTGCCTGGCCGATTCCCCTCTTTCCACTGGGATTCTCTGCCTCTACCCTGTTACGGGGCTGAGTCACTGGCTTACTGGGGCTCTCTCATGCCGTCCCTGAGGGTGCGTCACCTGGGTGGGTTGATTCACTGTTGTGGTCGGCCTGTCTGGGCTGGCGCCCCCATTGGGTTGTGCCGTGGCGGAGATCTTTGTGGGCTATACTCGGCCTTGTCTCAGGATGGTAAGTTGGTGGTTGAAGATATCCCTCTAGTGGTGTGGGGCTGTGCTTTGGGCAAAGTGGGTGGGGTTATATCCTTCCTGTTTGGCCCTGTCCGGGGTGTCCTCG
>NW_027030888.1:0-2898 GCF_034236695.1 Oncorhynchus nerka
GAGCAGCATACAGTAGATGAAATATCGAGAACAGTATATACATATGAGATGAGTATGTAGACAAAGTAAACAAAGTGGCATAGTTGGGTGGCTAGTGATACATGTATTACATAAGGATGCAGTCGATGATGTGTAGAGTACAGTATATACGTATGCATATGAGATGAATAATGTAGGGTAAGTAACATTATATAAGGTAGCATTGTTTAAAGTGGCTAGTGATATATTTACATCATTTCCCATCAATTCCCATTATTAAAGTGGCTGGAGTTGGGTCAGTGTCAATGACAGTGTTCAGAGTCAAGGCCCGCGGGCCACATCCGGCCCGCAAGAAGGTTTTTACGGCCCCTGGGATGATCTTGATTTATTATTAGAACCGGCCCGCAGCAAGCCGGCAGCCCGCAGATCTTTTACACGCACCAATACTACATTTCCCACAATGCAAGGTGACGCACCGAGCAGTAGGCTGCTTCATTTCAATATTTATTGGCACAGCAGTCAATTGCTTTGCATCACAGTAAAATTAACTTTCAGATCTCCATCAAAAATGGCAAAACGGAAGGTGGATACTGAGAACCGGGGTTTCAAACAAGGTGGGAGTCGAGTATATGTTCACGAAGGTAGCTGGAAACCTGTGTGTCTTCTCTGTGTGAGTAGCGTATGTACTGAAAGAGTATAATCTGAGACTACATTATGAAACGAAACACGCGGACAAAACAAGAATATGGACATGGAACAAAGGCTACAAAAGGCAGAGGGGAATTAAACGAGGCCTCAACTTCGACAGGCTCTGTTCAAAAAGCCAAATCACAAGGCCAGGCTGCTGTCAAGGCCAGTTTTATTTTGGCAGAAGAGATCGCGAAATCGCTCCGCCATTTACGGAGTGGGGATTTCCTATCAAAAACTGCATGATTAAAGTTTGCATTTGAGTTTGCTCGCAGAAAAAAAGGCAACTCTTTTAAATGTGAGTCTGAGCAGAAACACCATTGCCGAGAGAGTAGAGACTGCTGTCCATCAATCTAAAAGAGCAGCTTGTGAAAAAGGGAAGATTTTATTGCATATTCCTTGGCTGTGGATGAGAGCAATTCCACATTTCTGACATTGCCCAGTTGTCAATTTTCATCCAGCGGAGTGGACTCCAACCTAAGGCGTGACAGAGGAGTTTTGGCTTTACGTCCTATGCATGGCACAACTACGGGCATGATTTGTATGAAGAGGTGTCAAGATGTGTAAATGAGATGGAGCTGCCTTGGGAAAAACTCGTGGGTTTGACAACCCGATCGGAGCACCTGCGTGATGTGGACACAGGAGCGGACTGGTGGCTAAGATACGGGAAAAGATGCAAGAGGAAAACGCGACAGGTGAGCTGACAGCTTATCATTGTAATACACACCAGGAAGCAAAGTGGTAAAGCCTTGAAAATGGAGTAATGAGCATCATGCATGAAGAACTTTTATCAGAGCCAAAGGTTTGAATCCACCGCCAGTTCAAGGTACTTCTGACTTGAGTTAGAAACTAGATATTGGTGATTTGCCTTATCACACAGAGGTGCGATGGCCAAGCCAGGGAAAGGTGCTCTCCAAAGATGTTTCGAGCTCAGAGGAGATTGTCCAGTTCTAATGTTAAAAGGGAAAAAGACACAACACAACCTGAGACATCGCCTCGTGTGAATGGCTTTTTCAGTGATATCACGAGTCATCCGAATGCAATAATAAACCCAAAGCCGCATAATGGATCATCATCTCCGATGCTGGCACAGCATGGTATACTGAAACCAAACCGACTCTGTGGGAGAGCGTAGATGCGGAAAGAAAATTTGAGCCACTTTTCCCAGCTGCCAGACCATGAAAGAGAAGCTCTCTGCCAGTGCGTTCCCGAGCACACAGTTGGCTGATAAAATAGGTATGCTTGCCGCTGACTTTCGGCGCGATTTGTGACTTTGAAGCACAAAAAGCAGGTTAGA
Source organism: Oncorhynchus nerka (assembly GCF_034236695.1). Classification (NCBI taxonomy): domain Eukaryota; kingdom Metazoa; phylum Chordata; class Actinopteri; order Salmoniformes; family Salmonidae; genus Oncorhynchus; species Oncorhynchus nerka. Next base: position 1,964 of record NW_027030888.1, read on the forward strand.
ACTGCTCGGTAACCCATTTGCTGTTGACGTGGAAAGCTCACCACCAAACCTCCAAATGGAGTTGATTGACCTCCAATGCAATGATGCACTGAGGACAAATGTGGCAGTGGGTGCTGCGAGGTTCGCCCGTTCCTCCCGGCACAATGCCCCAGCTGCGCATCAGGCTGCTCAAACGTTGTCTATGTTTGGCAGCACATACCTGTGTTTTCTTTGATGAACCTGAACAAAACATCACACAGAAGTCGACTTACTACTGAACCACCTCCACTCAATTCTGAAGTTTCTTCAGCTCAGAGCCTTACCCCGAACATTGATGAACTTGTGGAAAAGATGGGACACCACCAAGTATCACCCTCAACCTCAAACAAGTGAACATTACTGTGCAATCACATATTTAGAGTTTTACTCGGTTCAAGTTTAAAAGTTAAAATTTAATATTTGTTTTCACTGCATGTTACTTCTCCTTAAACAAAGTGTTGTTTTTGATTAATAGATTTTTGCACTTTATTTTTTGTATTTCAATCCAATTATATTTTAAAAATATTTCAGTTGAGTGGATGATAGAAAATTGCTATTATTGTTTTTTCTTTGAAGTAAATTTAGCCCACTTTTGCTAAAATAAATATAGTCTACTGATGGTGCCTTGAATACCGGTTTCTTTCATTTAATGTTCATGTTATGGGGATATTTATATAAAGGAAATTTGTCTTTTGTGTCTGTTGAAAATTAAAGATTACTGACAGAGCCATAAATATTGCTTTATTTATCTGATCATATTGTAATATATTTGTTAGGTTTTCAGTAGGTTCAATTAGGTTCACTAGATTTATATCGTCATTTTAAAAATTTTCAATGAACATTCGAACAGTCAGGCCCTCGTCTTGTAGCTGATTTTTTTATTTGGCCCTCCGTCATTTGACTTTGACACCCCTGCT
>NW_027030889.1:0-2898 GCF_034236695.1 Oncorhynchus nerka
ATATAGTCTGTCTATAGTAGAGACTGGGATGTATGATACTGGTGTATGTTAGATCACAGTTCATATAGTCTGTCTACAGTATAGACTCGGGATGTATGATACTGGTGGTGGCTGCAGGGGGTTCACACATACATACTGGCTTGTTAGCGGGCTGTACATGCAGCGCACACACACACTGCTGCCTAAACTAGCCCCCCCATACACACACACAACCATGCTCACCCTGAGGTCTATATGTGGTCTGTAGCTACTGGTTGGTCAGGCTGTGTAGACTGGGCTTTGTCACAGTGTGGCATGTAAATCAATAGACTGGGGCTTTAATAGACCCTGTTCACCCTCCTGTGTCTGAATTGGACCTGTGTGTGTGAGGGGGATGCGCTAGTTTAGGCAGCAGTGTCGTGTGTGTGTGTGGGCGTGTGCATTCAATCATGTCAGCAGTTGGTTGAGGGGATTAGGAAAGACAGGATGGTGTTTTAGAGGAATGCGAGATGGGTGGGGAGAAGAGAGAGAAGAAAGGATGATAGAATAAGGAGGAGTTCTGGGATAGGTAGGGGTCAGATAGGGACAGAGGTTATAAGAGGGTTAAAACCTTTCCCTACATGATAAACAGCAGAAAACAGATTTAAGAGAGAAATGCATGCTAATAACGACCATCTGGTTTATTTACCTCCATCCTTCTCTCCCAATCTCTTTCCCTCTCCTTCTCTCCCAATCTCTTTCCCTCTCCTTCTCTCCCAATCTCTTTCCCTCATCCTCCTTCTCCCAATCTCTTTTCCTCTCCTTCTCTCCCAATCTCTTTCCCTCTCCTTCTCTCCCAATCTCTTTTCCCTCTCCTTCTCTCCCAATCTCTTTTCCCTCCCAATCTCTCTTTCTCTCCCAATCTTTTCTCCTTCCTCCCTCCTTCTTCTCTCCCAATCTCTTTTCCCTCTCCTTCTCTCCCAAATCTCTTTTCCCTCTCCTTCTCTCCCAATCTCTTTCCCTCTCCTTCTCTCCCAATCTCTTTCCCTTCCTTCTCATTTACTCAATCTCTCCCAATCTCTTTCCCTCTCCTTCTCTCCCAATCTCTTTTCCTCTCCTTCTCTCCCCAATCTCTTTTCCTCTCCTTCTCTCCCAATCTATTTTCCCTCTCCTTCTCTCCCAATCTCTTTTCCCTCTCCTTCTCTCCCAATCTCATTTCCCTCTCTCTCCCAATCTCCCAATCTCATTTCCCTCTCCTACACTCCCATACAAATCTCTCTATCTACACTGTACATATTTGTCAAATCCTAAATAACAAAATCTCTCCACATTGTATGAGGACTGACACAGGACAAATATGTTTTCGATATGAGAATGATAACAAACTGAAGTCCAACTGTCAACTATGTTTAGTGTAAAGGCACCTCTATCTGCAGAGCAAAACAACCTTTTTTGTCTTCAGTTGGATTTGTTAGCTTTTTTTTTGTTCCCCGAAAATCTCATGGAACATTGCCAACATTTTTAAGAGCTACGAAATAACTGGGCTATTTTTTTTTTTCCGTCTTCTTCCACCACCTCGCAGGTGTTTCGTTTTAAAGAAGTGCTGCACAATGCCAAGCTCTGCTCGCCTTGGCCTCGTCTTGAATGCAGAGGGCCCACTGGGAAAAACTTGGGTTGCAGGAGAGAAATCGTATTGATTAGCAATGAACTACGCTTCCCTGTCTCTGTTCTTTATGTCTCTCTCTCTCACACACTCTCTCTGCTCCACTTTTAAAGTGTCGATGGGGGGGAGAGAAAAAACTAAACCTTTGTATGCCAAGCCAAAAAAAATTGGGGAAGAGAAAACTAAACGTTAAACTGGAAAACGTACCTTCTGGTCTGTAGAGAAAGTGAGTGTGATTGAAGTGGTACAGAACAAAGACATTGCTTTAAGTGAGACTTGGCGTTTGAAATTAATAAGTGTGACAGGGTGTGGGTTTGCTTCCTTACTTGTGCGCGTGTGTATGTGCATATGTGTGTATGTGCATATGTGTGTGTGTGTGTGTGCAACAGCAGTATACGTGGCAGCAGAATCTCTACCTTTGTCCGGACCAGCTAGCTTTAGGCCAAAGCGTCAGTCTAACACGAACACCTCTCTTATTTCACCCCTTCATGCCTTTAGGGCCAAACACCGGCTCTATAGGCTTACCTATTAAACCATGTTATGAGATACATTTCCATAATGATTTTTCTGCCTCAAAAATAGCCGCCTGTATGAGCAAATATTCAACATGCTATCTCGTTCTGAAACTTGACCTGTTTGGTGAGACAGTGTTTAGTATTCTGGATAAGTCAGTGCTTTAGATACACAAGAACACACACTTGTGTGAAAAAGAACACGGACAAATACATACACACTTACACACGCTGCTACTACCACTAAACCATACAATCACAGCCAGAAGTTTGTTAATCTATGTCAAACAGAACACAGTGCAGTGTTTTATACTGCCGCCATGGTTTCAGCGAGTAACTACCGGTGAGTCATTTTTAATCGGCCGAGGCTGCGGATCCGTAGGTCACCGCCTCGTTCTTCCCCCAGGATCCCGCGGGGAAAGATTCATATCATGTTCTGCGCATGTGTTTCCTTTACCTCTACTTCACGCACACATTTTTGTTGACCCTCCCTTCAGATGATGAATTTATTATTATTATCACATTTTTTCATTTTCAATCGTGAACGACACTTGTTCAAGTTTTCCCGATGAAACGCCCATGCAGCATCTTCATGCCAATCATTTGAACTCAATCAGTATCATGGGAATATGCATTTGGATATTGTTTAGTTATGTACAGTGAGCTGATTTTAGAACAGATGCTGTTAAACTGAGAATACTGATAGTCACTGAGAATGAGTCACTGATGATATGTCCCAAATAGCACACTATTCCCTATGGGCCC
>NW_027030890.1:0-2899 GCF_034236695.1 Oncorhynchus nerka
AGTGATTTACAGTAATGAGTTATTTAGCAGACGCTCCTATCCAGAGTGATTTACAGTAATGAGTTATTTAGCAGACGCTCCTATCCAGAGTGATTTACAGTAATGAGTTATTTAGCAGACGCTCCTATCCAGAGTGATTTACAGTAATGAGTTATTTAGCAGACGCTCCTATCAGAGTGATTCAGTAATGAGTTATTTACAGTACTATCAGAGTGATTTAGTATGAGTTATTTAGCAGACGCTCCTATCCAGAGTGATTTACAGTAAGGAGTTATTTAGCAGACGCTCCTATCCAGAGTGATTTACAGTAAGGAGTTATTTAGCAGACGGCTCCTATCCAGAGTGATTTGCAGTATATGAGTTATTTAGTAGAGCGCTGTTATCCAGAGTGATTTACAGTAATGAGTTATTTAGCAGACGCTCCTATCCAGAGTGATTTACAGTAATGAGTTATTTAGCAGACGCTCCTATCCAGAGTGATTTACAGTAATGAGTTATTTAGCAGACGCTCCTATCCAGAGTGATTTACAGTAATGAGTTATTTAGCAGACGCTCCTATCCAGAGTGATTTACAGTAATGAGTTATTTAGCAGACGCTCCTATCCAGAGTGATTTACAGTAATGAGTTATTTAGCAGACGCTCCTATCCAGAGTGATTTACAGTAATGAGTTATTTAGCAGACGCTCCTATCCAGAGTGATTTACAGTAAGGAGTTATTTAGCAGACGCTCCTATCCAGAGTGATTTACAGTAAGGAGTTATTTAGCAGACGCTCCTATCCAGAGTGATTTACAGTAATGAGTTATTTAGCAGACGCTCCTATCCAGAGTGATTTACAGTAATGAGTTATTTAGCAGACGCTCCTATCCAGAGTGATTTACAGTAATGAGTTATTTAGCAGACGCTCCTATCCAGAGTGATTTACAGTAATGAGTTATTTAGCAGACGCTCCTATCCAGAGTGATTTACAGTAATGAGTTATTTAGCAGACGCTCCTATCCAGAGTGATTTACAGTAAGGAGTTATTTAGCAGACGCTCCTATCCAGAGTGATTTACAGTAAGGAGTTATTTAGCAGACGCTCCTATCCAGAGTGATTTACAGTAATGAGTTATTTAGCAGACGCTCCTATCCAGAGTGATTTACAGTAATGAGTTATTTAGCAGACGCTCCTATCCAGAGTGATTTACAGTAATGAGTTATTTAGCAGACGGCTCCTATCCAGAGTGATTTACAGTAATGAGTTATTTAGCAGACGCTCCTATCCAGAGTGATTTACAGTAATGAGTTATTTAGCAGACGCTCCTATCCAGAGTGATTTACAGTAATGAGTTATTTAGCAGACGCTCCTATCCAGAGTGATTTACAGTAATGAGTTATTTAGCAGACGCTCCTATCCAGAAGTGATTTACAGTAATGAGTTATTTAGCAGACGCTCCTATCCAGAGTGATTTACAGTAATGAGTTATTTAGCAGACGCTCCTATCCAGAGTGATTTACAGTAATGAGTTATTTAGCAGACGCTCCTATCCAGAGTGATTTACAGTAATGAGTTATTTAGCAGACGCTCCTATCCAGAGTGATTTACAGTAATGAGTTATTTAGCAGACGGCTCCTATCCAGAGTGATTTACAGTAATGAGTTATTTAGCAGGCGCTCCTATCCAGAGTGATTTACAGTAATGAGTTATTTAGCAGACGCTCCTATCCAGAGTGATTTACAGTAATGAGTTATCTAGCAGACGCTCCTATCCAGAGTGATTTACAGTAATGAGTTATTTAGCAGACGCTCCTATCCAGAGTGATTTACAGTAATGAGTTATTTAGCAGACGCTCTATCCAGAGTGATTTACAGTAATGAGTTATTTAGCAGACGCTGATATCCAGATGTGATTTACAGTAATGAGTTATTTAGCAGACGCTCCTATCCAGAGTGATTTACAGTAATGAGTTATTTAGCAGACGCTCCTATCCAGAAGTGATTTACAGTAATGAGTTATTTAGCAGACGCTCCTATCCAAGAGTGATTTACAGTAATGAGTTATTTAGCAGACGCTCCTATCCAGAGTGATTTACAGTAATGAGTTATTTAGCAGACGCTCCTATCCAGAGTGATTTACAGTAATGAGTTATTTAGCAGACGCTCCTATCCAGAGTGATTTACAGTAATGAGTTATTTAGCAGACGCTCCTATCCAGAGTGATTTACAGTAATGAGTTATTTAGCAGACGCTCCTATCCAGAGTGATTTACAGTAATGAGTTATTTAGCAGACGACTCCTATCCAGAGTGATTTACAGTAATGAGTTATTTAGCAGACGCTCCTATCCAGAGTGATTTACAGTAATGAGTTATTTAGCAGACGCTCCTATCCAGAGTGATTTACAGTAATGAGTTATTTAGCAGACGCTCCTATCCAGGAGTGATTTACAGTAATGAGTTATTTAGCAGACGCTCCTATCCAGAGTGATTTACAGTAAGGAGTTATTTAGCAGACGCTCCTTCCGCTCTCCACTGGCTTCCAGTTGAAGTCGCATCCGCTACAAGACCATGGTGCTTGCCTACGGAGCTGTGAGGGGAACGGCACCTCAGTACCTCCAGGCTCTGATCAGGCCCTACACCCAAACAAGGGCACTGCGTTCATCCACCTCTGGCCTGCTCGCCTCCCTACCACTGAGGAAGTACAGTTCCCGCTCAGCCCAGTCAAAACTGTTCGCTGCTCTGGCCCCCAATGGTGGAACAAACTCCTCACGACGCCAGGACAGCGGAGTCAATCACCACCTTCCGGAGACACCTGAAACCCCACACTCTTTCAGGAATACCTAGGATAGGATAAAGTAATCCTTCTCACCCCTTAAAAGATTTAGATGCACTATTGTAAAGTGGCTGTTCCACTGATGTC
>NW_027030891.1:0-2900 GCF_034236695.1 Oncorhynchus nerka
AATGACCATGCTGAATATAACATGAACTCACTCAAAACAGACCATGCTGAATATAACATGGACTCACTCGTAAAACAGTGACCATGCTGAATATAACATGGACTCACTCGTAAAAACAGTGACCATGCTGAATATAACATGGACTCACTCGTAAAAACAGTGACCATGCTGAATATAACATGAACTCACTCGTAAAAACAGTGACCATGCTGAATATAACATGAACTCACTCGTAAAAACAGTGACCATGCTGAATATAACATGGACTCACTCGTAAAAACAGTGACCATGCTGAATATAACATGGACTCACTCGTAAAAACAGTGACCATGCTGAATATAACATGAACTCACTCGTAAAACAGTGACCATGCTGAATATAACATGAACTCACTCGTAAAAACAGTGACCATGCTGAATATAACATGAACTCACTCGTAAAAACAGTGACCATGCTGAATATAACATGAACTCACTCGTAAAAACAGTGACCATGCTGAATATAACATGGACTCACTCGTAAAAACAGTGACCATGCTGAATATAACATGAACTCACTCGTAAAAACAGTGACCATGCTGAATATAACATGGACTCACTCGTAAAAACAGTGACCATGCTGAATATAACATGAACTCACTCGTAAAAACAGTGACCATGCTGAATATAACATGGACTCACTCGTAAAAACAGTGACCATGCTGAATATAACATGGACTCACTCGTAAAAACAGTGACCATGCTGAATATAACATGAACTCACTCGTAAAAACAGTGACCATGCTGAATATAACATGAACTCACTCGTAAAAACAGTGACCATGCTGAATATAACATGGACTCACTCGTAAAAACAGTGACCATGCTGAATATAACATGGACTCACTCGTAAAAACAATGACCATGCTGAATATAACATGGACTCACTCGTAAAAACAGTGACCATGCTGAATATAACATGGACTCACTCGTAAAAACAGTGACCATGCTGAATATAACATGAACTCACTCGTAAAAACAGTGACCATGCTGAATATAACATGGACTCACCGTAAAACAGTGACCATGCTGAATATAACATGGACTCACTGTAAAAACAGTGACCATGCTGAATATAACATGAACTCACTCGTAAAAACAGTGACCATGCTGAATATAACATGAACTCACTCGTAAAAACAGTGACCATGCTGAATATAACATGAACTCACTCGTAAAAACAGTGACCATGCTGAATATAACATGGACTCACTCGTAAAAACAGTGACCATGCTGAATATAACATGGACTCACTCGTAAAAACAGTGACCATGCTGAATATAACATGAACTCACTCGTAAAAACAGTGACCATGCTGAATATAACATGAACTCACTCGTAAAAACAGTGACCATGCTGAATATAACATGGACTCACTCGTAAAAACAGTGACCATGCTGAATATAACATGAACTCACTCGTAAAAACAGTGACCATGCTGAATATAACATGGACTCACTCGTAAAAACAGTGACCATGCTGAATATAACATGGACTCACTCGTAAAAACAGTGACCATGCTGAATATAACATGAACTCACTCGTAAAAACAGTGACCATGCTGAATATAACATGAACTCACTCGTAAAAACAGTGACCATGCTGAATATAACATGGACTCACTCGTAAAAACAGTGACCATGCTGAATATAACATGGACTCACTCGTAAAAACAGTGACCATGCTGAATATAACATGGACTCGTAAAAACAGTGACCATGCTGAATATAACATGGACTCACTCGTAAAAACAGTGACCATGCTGAATATAACATGAACTCACTCGTAAAAACAGTGACCATGCTGAATATAACATGAACTCACTCGTAAAAACAGTGACCATGCTGAATATAACATGGACTCACTCGTAAAAACAGTGACCATGCTGAATATAACATGAACTCACTCGTAAAAACAGTGACCATGCTGAATATAACATGGACTCACTCGTAAAAACAGTGACCATGCTGAATATAACATGGACTCACCGTAAAAACAGTGACCATGCTGAATATAACATGGACTCACTCGTAAAAACAGTGACCATGCTGAATATAACATGAACTCACTCGTAAAAACAGTGACCATGCTGAATATAACATGGACTCGTAAAACAGTGACCATGCTGAATATAACATGGACTCACTCGTAAAAACAGTGACCATGCTGAATATAACATGAACTCACTCGTAAAAACAGTGACCATGCTGAATATAACATGAACTCACTCGTAAAAACAGTGACCATGCTGAATATAACATGAACTCACTCGTAAAAACAATGACCATGCTGAATATAACATGGACTCACTCGTAAAAACAGTGACCATGCTGAATATAACATGAACTCACTCGTAAAAACAGTGACCATGCTGAATATAACATGGACTCACTCGTAAAAACAGTGACCATGCTGAATATAACATGAACTCACTCGTAAAAACAGTGACCATGCTGAATATAACATGAACTCACTCGTAAAAACAGTGACCATGCTGAATATAACATGGACTCACTCGTAAAAACAATGACCATGCTGAATATAACATGGACTCACTCGTAAAACAGTGACCATGCTGAATATAACATGGACTCACTCGTAAAAACAATGACCATGCTGAATATAACATGGACTCACTCGTAAAAACAGTGACCATGCTGAATATAACATGAACTCACTCGTAAAAACAGTGACCATGCTGAATATAACATGGACTCACTCGTAAAAACAGTGACCATGCTGAATATAACATGGACTCACTCGTAAAAACAGTGACCATGCTGAATATAACACATGGACTCACTCGTAAAAACAGTGACCATGCTGGGTATAACATGGACTCGTAAAAACAGTGACCATGCT
>NW_027030892.1:0-2901 GCF_034236695.1 Oncorhynchus nerka
CCCAGCCCACCATGGTTACAGGTTAGTGTGTGGGCCCAGCCCACCATGGTTACAGGTTAGTGTGGGGCCCAGCCCACCATGGTTACAGGTTAGTGTGGGGCCCAGCCCACCATGGTTACAGGTTAGTGTGGGGGCCCAGCCCACCATGGTTACAGGTTAGTGTGGGGGCCCAGCCCACCATGGTTACAGGTTAGTGTGGGGGCTCAGTCCACCATGGTTACAGGTTAGTGTGTGGGGCCCAGCCCACCATGGTTACAGGTTAGTGTGGGGCCCAGCCCACCATGGTTACAGGTTAGTGTGGGGCCCAGCCCACCATGGTTACAGGTTAGTGTGGGGCCCAGCCCACCATGGTTACAGGTTAGTGTGGGGGCCCAGCCCACCATGGTTACAGGTTAGTGTGGGGCCCAGCCCACCATGGTTACAGGTTAGTGTGGGGGCCCAGCCCACCATGGTTACAGGTTAGTGTGGGGCCCAGCCCACCATGGTTACAGGTTAGTGTGGGGGCCCAGCCCACCATGGTTACAGGTTAGTGTGGGGCCCAGCCCACCATGGTTACAGGTTAGTGTGTGGGGCCCAGCCCACCATGGTTACAGGTTAGTGTGGGGCTCAGCCCACCATGGTTACAGGTTAGTGTGGGGCCCAGCCCACCATGGTTACAGGTTAGTGTGGGGTCCCAACCCACCATGGTTACAGGTTAGTGTGGGGCCCAGCCCACCATGGTTACAGGTTAGTGTGGGGTCCCAGCCCACCATGGTTACAGGTTAGTGTGGGGCCCAGCCCACCATGGTTACAGGTTAGTGTGGGGCCCAGCCCACCATGGTTACAGGTTAGTGTGGGGCCCAGCCCACCATGGTTACAGGTTAGTGTGGGGCCCAGCCCACCATGGTTACAGGTTAGTGTGAGGGCCCAGCCCACCATGGTTACAGGTTAGTGTGGGGGCCCAGCCCACCATGGTTACAGGTTAGTGTGTGGGCCCAGCCCACCATGGTTACAGGTTAGTGTGGGGCCCAGCCCACCATGGTTACAGGTTAGTGTGGGGGCCCAGCCCACCATGGTTACAGGTTAGTGTGGGGTCCCAGCCCACCATGGTTACAGGTTAGTGTGGGGCCCAGCCCACCATGGTTACAGGTTAGTGTGGGGCCCAGCCCACCATGGTTACAGGTTAGTGTGGGGGCCCAGCCCACCATGGTTACAGGTTAGTGTGGGGGCCCAGCCCACCATGGTTACAGGTTAGTGTGGGGCCCAGCCCACCATGGTTACAGGTTAGTGTGGGGCCCAGCCCACCATGGTTACAGGTTAGTGTGGGGGCCCAGCCCACCATGGTTACAGGTTAGTGTGGGGGCCCAGCCCACCATGGTTACAGGTTAGTGTGGGGCCCAGCCCACCATGGTTACAGGTTAGTGTGGGGCTCAGCCCACCATGGTTACAGGTTAGTGTGGGGGCCCAGCCCACCATGGTTACAGGTTAGTGTGGGGCCCAGCCCACCATGGTTACAGGTTAGTGTGGGGCCCAGCCCACCATGGTTACAGGTTAGTGTGGGGGCCCAGCCCACCATGGTTACAGGTTAGTGTGGGGCCCAGCCCACCATGGTTACAGGTTAGTGTGGGGGCCCAGCCCACCATGGTTACAGGTTAGTGTGGGGCTCAGCCCACCATGGTTACAGGTTAGTGTGGGCCCAGCCCACCATGGTTACAGGTTAGTGTGGGGCCCAGCCCACCATGGTTACAGGTTAGTGTGGGGCCCAGCCCACCATGGTTACAGGTTAGTGTGGGGCTCAGCCCACCATGGTTACAGGTTAGTGTGGGGCCCAGCCCACCATGGTTACAGGTTAGTGTGGGGCCCAGCCCACCATGGTTACAGGTTAGTGTGGGGGCCCAGCCCACCATGGTTACAGGTTAGTGTGGGGACTCAGCCCACCATGGTTACAGGTTAGTGTGGGGCTCAGCCCACCATGGTTACAGGTTAGTGTGGGGCCCAGCCCACCATGGTTACAGGTTAGTGTGGGGCCTGAGCCCACCATGGTTACAGGTTAGTGTGGGGCTCAGCCCACCATGGTTACAGGTTAGTGTGGAGTCCAGCCCACCATGGTTACAGGTTAGTGTGTGGGGCCCAGCCCACCATGGTTACAGGTTAGTGTGGGGCTCAGCCCACCATGGTTACAGGTTAGTGTGGGGCCCAGCCCACCATGGTTACAGGTTAGTGTGGGGCTCAGCCCACCATGGTTACAGGTTAGTGTGGGGCCCAGCCCACCATGGTTACAGGTTAGTGTGGGGGCCCAGCCCACCATGGTTACAGGTTAGTGTGGGGCCCAGCCCACCATGGTTACAGGTTAGTGTGGGGCCCAGCCCACCATGGTTACAGGTTAGTGTGGGGCCCAGCCCACCATGGTTACAGGTTAGTGTGGGGGGCTCAGCCCACCATGGTTACAGGTTAGTGTGGGGCCCAGCCCACCATGGTTACAGGTTAGTGTGGGGCCCAGCCCACCATGGTTACAGGTTAGTGTGGGGCCCAGCCCACCATGGTTACAGGTTAGTGTGGGGCCCAGCCCACCATGGTTACAGGTTAGTGTGGGGGCCCAGCCCACCATGGTTACAGGTTAGGTGTGGGGCCCAGCCCACCATGGTTACAGGTTAGTGTGTGGGCCCAGCCCACCATGGTTACAGGTTAGTGTGGGGCTCAGCCCACCATGGTTACAGGTTAGTGTGGGGCCCAGCCCACCATGGTTACAGGTTAGTGTGGGGCCCAGCCCACCATGGTTACAGGTTAGTGTGGGGGCCCAGCCCACCATGGTTACAGGTTAGTGTAGGGGCCCAACCCACCATGGTTACAGGTTAGGTGTGTGGGCCCAGCCCACCATGGTTACAGGTTAGTGTGGGGCCCAGCCCACCATGGTTACAGGTT
>NW_027030893.1:0-2901 GCF_034236695.1 Oncorhynchus nerka
TGTACAGCTTCATATCCTGTCTCTGATGGTCCATGTACAGCTTCATATCCTGTCTCTGATGGTCCATGTACAGCTTCATATCCTGTCTCTATGGTCCATGTACAGCTTCATATCCTGTCTCTGATGGTCCATGTACAGCTTCATATCCTGTCTCTGATGGTCCATGTACAGCTTCATATCCTGTCTCTGATGGTCCATGTACAGCTTCATATCCTGTCTCTGATGGTCCATGTACAGCTTCATATCCTGTCTCTGATGGTCCATGTACAGCTTCATATCCTGTCTCTGGTCCATGTACAGCTTCATATCCTGTCTCTGATGGTCCATGTACAGCTTCATATCCTGTCTCTAATGGTCCATGTACAGCTTCATATCCTGTCTCTAATGGTCCATGTACAGCTTCATATCCTGTCTCTAATGGTCCATGTACAGCTTCATATCCTGTCTCTGATGGTCCATGTACAGCTTCATATCCTGTCTCTCCATGTACAGCTTCATATCCTGTCTCTAATGGTCCATGTACAGCTTCATATCCTGTCTCTGATGGTCCATGTACAGCTTCATATCCTGTCTCTAATGGTCCATGTACAGCTTCATAACCTGTCTCTGATGGTCCATGTACAGCTTCATATCCTGTCTCTCCATGTACAGCTTCATATCCTGTCTCTCCATGTACAGCTTCATATCCTGTCTCTGATGGTCCATGTACAGCTTCATATCCTGTCTCTGATGGTCCATGTACAGCTTCATATCCTGTCTCTGATGGTCCATGTACAGCTTCATATCCTGTCTCTGATGGTCCATGTACAGCTTCATATCCTGTCTCTCCATGTACAGCTTCATAACCTGTCTCTGATGGTCCATGTACAGCTTCATATCCTGTCTCTGATGGTCCATGTACAGCTTCATATCCTGTCTCTAATAGTCCATGTACAGCTTCATATCCTGTCTCTGATGGTCCATGTACAGCTTCATATCCTGTCTCTGATGGTCCATGTACAGCTTCATATCCTGTCTCTGATGGTCCATGTACAGCTTCATATCCTGTCTCTCCATGTACAGCTTCATATCCTGTCTCTGATGGTCCATGTACAGCTTCATATCCTGTCTCTGATGGTCCATGTACAGCTTCATATCCTGTCTCTCCATGTACAGCTTCATATCCTGTCTCTGATTATCCATGTACAGCTTCATATCCTGTCTCTGATGGTCCATGTACAGCTTCATATCCTGTCTCTCCATGTACAGCTTCATATCCTGTCTCTGATGGTCCATGTACAGCTTCATATCCTGTCTCTAATGGTCCATGTACAGCTTCATATCCTGTCTCTAATGGTCCATGTACAGCTTCATATCCTGTCTCTAATGGTCCATGTACAGCTTCATATCCTGTCTCTCCATGTACAGCTTCATATCCTGTCTCTGATGGTCCATGTACAGCTTCATATCCTGTCTCTGATGGTCCATGTACAGCTTCATATCCTGTCTCTCCATGTACAGCTTCATAACCTGTCTCTCCATGTACAGCTTCATATCCTGTCTCTGATGGTCCATGTACAGCTTCATATCCTGTCTCTGATGGTCCATGTACAGCTTCATATCCTGTCTCTAATAGTCCATGTACAGCTTCATATCCTGTCTCTGATGGTCCATGTACAGCTTCATATCCTGTCTCTGATGGTCCATGTACAGCTTCATATCCTGTCTCTGATGATCCATGTACAGCTTCATATCCTGTCTCTCCATGTACAGCTTCATATCCTGTCTCTGATGGTCCATGTACAGCTTCATATCCTGTCTCTGATGGTCCATGTACAGCTTCATATCCTGTCTCTCCATGTACAGCTTCATATCCTCTCTCTGATTATCCATGTACAGCTTCATATCCTGTCTCTGATGGTCCATGTACAGCTTCATATCCTGTCTCTCCATGTACAGCTTCATATCCTGTCTCTGATGGTCCATGTACAGCTTCATATCCTGTCTCTAATGGTCCATGTACAGCTTCATATCCTGTCTCTAATGGTCCATGTACAGCTTCATATCCTGTCTCTAATGGTCCATGTACAGCTTCATATCCTGTCTCTGATGATCCATGTACAGCTTCATATCCTGTCTCTCCATGTACAGCTTCATATCCTGTCTCTGATGGTCCATGTACAGCTTCATATCCTGTCTCTCCATGTACAGCTTCATATCCTGTCTCTAATGGTCCATGTACAGCTTCATATCCTGTCTCTGATGGTCCATGTACAGCTTCATATCCTGTCTCTCCATGTACAGCTTCATAACCTGTCTCTGCCATGTACAGCTTCATAACCTGTCTCTGATGGTCCATGTACAGCTTCATATCCTGTCTCTGATGGTCCATGTACAGCTTCATATCCTGTCTCTGATGGTCCATGTACAGCTTCATATCCTGTCTCTCCATGTACAGCTTCATAACCTGTCTCTCCATGTACAGCTTCATATCCTGTCTCTGATGGTCCATGTACAGCTTCATATCCTGTCTCTGATGGTCCATGTACAGCTTCATATCCTGTCTCTAATAGTCCATGTACAGCTTCATATCCTGTCTCTGATGGTCCATGTACAGCTTCATATCCTGTCTCTGATGGTCCATGTACAGCTTCATATCCTGTCTCTGATGATCCATGTACAGCTTCATATCCTGTCTCTCCATGTACAGCTTCATATCCTGTCTCTGATGGTCCATGTACAGCTTCATATCCTGTCTCTGATGGTCCATGTACAGCTTCATATCCTGTCTCTCCATGTACAGCTTCATATCCTGTCTCTGATTATCCATGTACAGCTTCATATCCTGTCTCTGATGGTCCATGTACAGCTTCATATCCTGTCTCTCCATGTACAGCTTCATATCCTGTCTCTGATGGTCCA
>NW_027030894.1:0-2903 GCF_034236695.1 Oncorhynchus nerka
TAGCATGGTAGCAACACAGCATAACCACAACATGGTAGCAACACAAAACATGGTACAAACATTATTGGGCACAGACAACAGCACAAAGGGAAAGAAGGTAGAGACAACAATACATCACACAAAGCAGCCACAACTGTCTATGACAAATCAGGACAGGTCGTTTCCCTGAGCAGCCATTACGAACACAGGCTGTAAAACAGTGATCACTAAGGTCATTACAGAAAACACCAGACTGATACCTATCAGGATTATTTGTGAGGATAACACTGAGGAGAGTAGCCTTTTCTGGGTGTTTGGAGTCATACCTTGTGGGATTGGTGATAATCTGAAAAAGATTTAAAGAGTCATTGTTTTAGGACTTGGTCAGCTGGTTTAAGCATGTCCCAGTTTAGGTCACCTAGCAGGACAAATTCAGACTTAGTGTAAGGGGCCAGGAGAGAGCTTAGGGCAGGTAGGGTACAGGCCGGTGATGATGGAGGACGATAGCTCTTTGTTGACTTTTGCTGGCTGCTATTTGAAAGTTTAATGTTTAAAACCAGCAAATCAAATTGTTTGGGGACAGACTTGGTGGAGACAACCGAGCAGTGAAGGTGATCCTTGGTAAAGATTTCCAATCCCCCACTTTTGGAAGATCTGTCTTGACAAAAAAATATATAACCAGAAAGGTTAACATCAGTATTCAAAACACTCTTAATTAACCACGTCTCAGTAATGACCAACACATCTGGATTGGAGTTGTAAACCCACACTGTCAATTGATCCATTTTAGGTACTGTAATAAACTTCTAGTGTTAACGTGCAGAAAACGCAGGCTTTTACGAGAGCAGAAATCAGTGAAGCAGATATCAGAGCACGAGTCAGAATTGGGGCTGGGCAACAGCTGATGGGCCAGGGTGTACATGCATATTCCAGATATCATCAACAGTAGATGGGTTAGGGTGTACATGCACATTCCAGATATCATCAACAGTAGATGAGACAGGGTGTACATGTACATTCCAGATATCATCAAACAGTAGATGTGCCAGGGTACATGCACATTCCAGATATCATCAACAGTAGATGGGCCACGTGTGCTATGCACATTCCAGATATCATCAACAGTAGATGGGCCAGGGTATACATGCACATTCCAGATATCATCAACAGTAGATAGCTAGGGTGTACATGCACATTCCAGATATCATCAACAGTAGATAGCTTTTAGGTACATGCACATTCCAGATATCATCAACAGTAGATGGGTTAGGGTGTACATGCACATTCCAGATATCATCAACAGTAGATGGTATACATGCACATCCCAGATATCATCAACAGTAGATGGACATGCACATTCCAGATATCATCAACAGTAGATGGGCCAGGGTGTACATGCACATTCCAGATATCATCAACAGTAGATGGGCCAGGTGTACATGCACATTCCAGATATCATCAACAGTAGATGGGCCAGGGTGTACATGCACATTCCAGATATCATCAACAGTAGATGGGCCAGGGTGTATACATTCCAGATATCATCAACTTAGGTGTAGATGGGCAACATGGGGGTGTACATGCACATTCCAGATATCATCAACAGTAGATGGGTTAGGGTGTACATGCACATTCCAGATATCATCAACAGTAGATGGGTTAGGGTGGACATGCACATTCCAGATATCATCAACAGTAGATGGGTTAGGGTGTACATGCACATTCCAGATATCATCAACAGTAGATGGGCCAGGGTATACATGCACATTCCAGATATCATCAACAGTAGATGGGTTAGGGTGTACATGCATTCCAGATATCATCAACAGTAGATGGGCCAGGGTGGACATGCACATTCCAGATATCATCAACAGTAGATGGGTTAGGTGTACATGCACATTCCAGATATCATCAACAGTAGATGGGCCAGCGTGGGGCCAGATATCAACAGGTGCATCACATTCCAGATAACATCAACAGTAGATGGGGCCAGGGTGTAAATGCACATTCCAGATATCATCAACAGTAGATGGGCCAGGGTATACATGCACATTCCAGAGATCATCAACAGTAGATGGGCCGGGTGTACATGCACATTCCAGATATCATCAACAGTAGATGGGCCAGGAGTGTACATGCACATTCCAGATATCATCAACAGTAGATGGGCCAGGGTGGACATGCACATTCCAGTCAACATCAACAGTAGATGGGCCAGGGTGTACATGCACATTCCAGATATCATCAACAGTAGATGGGCCAGGGTGGTTATGCACATTCCAGATAACATCAACAGTAGATGGGCCAGGGTATACATGCACATAGACGGGCCAGGGTGGACATGCACATTCCAGATATCATCAACAGTAGATGGGCCAGCGTGTACATGCACTATTCCAGATATCATCAACAGTAGATGGGCCAGGGTGTAAATGCACATTCCAGATATCATCAACAGTAGATGGGCCAGGGTATACATGCACATTCCAGATATCATCAACAGTAGATGGGCCAGGGTGTACATGCACATTCCAGATATCATCAACAGTAGATGGGCCAGGGTGGACATGCACATTCCAGATAACATCAACAGTAGATGGGCCAGGGTGTACATGCACATTCCAGATATCATCAACAGTAGATGGGCCAGGGTGGACATGCACATTCCAGATAACATCAACAGTAGATGGGCCAGGTATACATGCACATTCCAGATATCATCAGCAGTAGATGGGCCAGGGTTTACATGCACATTCCAGATATCATCAACAGTAGATGGGCCAGGGTATACATGCACATTCCAGATATCATCAACAGTAGATGGGCCAGGGTGGACATGCACATTCCAGATAACATCAACAGTAGATGGGCCAGGGTATACATGTAATATTCCAGATAACATCAACAGTAGATGGGCCAGGGTG
>NW_027030895.1:0-2903 GCF_034236695.1 Oncorhynchus nerka
ACACCACATCACAGCCTTCCTCCATCCCAGCAGTAATACACCACATCACAGCCTTCCCCATCCCAGCCTTCCCCATCCCAGCAGTAATACACTACATCACAGCCTTTCCCCCATCCCAGCAGTAATACACCCATCACAGCCTTCCCCATCCCAGCAGTAATACACCCACATCACAGCCTTCCCCCCATCCCAGCAGTAATACACCACATCACAGCCTTCCCCCATCCCAGCAGTAACCCACCACATCGCAGCCTTCCCCCATCCCAGCAGTAATACACCACATCACAGCCTTCCCCCATCCCAGCAGTAATACACCACATCACAGCCTTCCCCATCCCAGCAGTAATACACCACATCACAGCCTTCCCCATCCCAGCAGTAATACACCACATCACAGCCTTCCCCCATCCCAGCAGTAATACACCACATCACAGCCTTCCCCATCCCAGCAGTAACCCACCACATCACAGCCTTCCCCCATCCCAGCAGTAATACACCACATCACAGCCTTCCCCCATCCCAGCAGTAATACACCACATCACAGCCTTCCCCATCCCAGCAGTAATACACCACATCACAGCCTTCCTCCATCCCAGCAGTAACCCACCACATCACAGCCTTCCCCCATCCCAGCAGTAATACACCACATCACAGCCTTCCCCATCCCAGCAGTAATACACCACATCACAGCCTTCCCCCATCCCAGCAGTAATACACCACATCACAGCCTTCCCCATCCCAGCAGTAATACACCACATCACAGCCTTCCCCATCCCAGCAGTAATACACCACATCACAGCCTTCCCCCATCCCAGCAGTAATCACATCACAGCCTTCCCCATCCCAGCCTTCCCCATCCCAGCAGTAATACACCACATCACAGCCTTCCCCATCCCAGCCTTCCCCATCCCAGCAGTAATACACCACATCCCAGCCTTCCCCCATCCCAGCAGTAATACACCACATCACAGCTTCCCCCATCCCAGCAGTAATACACCACATCACAGCCTTCCCCCATCCCAGCAGTAATACACCCACATCCCAGCCTTCCCCATCCCAGCAGTAATACACCACATCACAGCCTTCCCCCATCCCAGCAGTAATACACCACATCACAGCCTTCCCCCATCCCAGCAGTAATACACCACATCACAACCTTCCCCCATCCCAGCAGTAATACACCACATCACAGCCTTCCCCCATCCCAGCAGTAATACACCACATCACAGCCTTCCCCCATCCCAGCAGTAATACACTACATCACAGCCTTCCCCCATCCCAGCAGTAATACACCACATCCAGCCTTCCCCATCCCAGCAGTAACCCACCACATCACAGCCTTCCCCATCCCAGCAGTAATACACCACATCACAGCCTTCCCCCATCCCAGCAGTAATACACCACATCACAGCCTTCCCCCATCCCAGCAGTAATACACCACATCACAGCCTTCCTCCATCCCAGCAGTAACCCACCACATCACAGCCTTCCCCCATCCCAGCAGTAATACACCACATCACAGCCTTCCCCCATCCCAGCAGTAATACACCACATCACAGCCTTCCCCATCCCAGCCTTCCCCATCCCAGCAGTAATACACCACATCACAGCCTCCCCATCCAGCCTTCCCCATCCCAGCAGTAATACACCACATCACAGCCTTCCCCCATCCCAGCAGTAATACACCACATCACAGCCTTCCCCCATCCCAGCAGTAATACACCACATCACAGCCTTCCCCCATCCCAGCAGTAATACACCACATCCCAGCCTTCCCCCATCCCAGCAGTAATACACCACATCACAGCCTTCCCCATCCCAGCAGTAATACACCACATCACAGCCTTCCCCCATCCCAGCAGTAATACACCACATCACAGCCTTCCCCCATCCCAGCAGTAATACACCACATCACAGCCTTCCCCATCCCAGCAGTAATACACCACATCACAGCCTTCCCCATCCCAGCAGTAATACACCACATCACAGCCTTCCCCCATCCCAGCAGTAATACACCACATCACAGCCTTCCCCCATCCCAGCAGTAATACACCACATCACAGCCTTCCCCATCCCAGCAGTAATACACCACATCACAGCCTTCCCCATCCCAGCAGTAATACACCACATCACAGCCTTCCCCCATCCCAGCAGTAATACACCACATCACAGCCTTCCCCATCCCAGCAGTAATACACCACATCACAGCCTTCCCCCATCCCAGCAGTAACCCACCACATCACAGCCTTCCCCCATCCCAGCAGTAATACACCACATCACAGCCTTCCCCCATCCCAGCAGTAATACACCACATCACAGCCTTCCCCCATCCCAGCAGTAATACACCACATCACAGCCTTCCCCATCACAGCCTTCCCCATCCCAGCAGTAATACACCACATCACAGCCTTCCCCCATCCACAGCCTTCCCCATCCCAGCAGTAATACACCACCATCACAGCCTTCCCCATCCCAGCAGTAATACACTACATCACAGCCTTCCCCATCCCAGCAGTAATACACCACATCACAGCCTTCCCCCATCCCAGCAGTAATACACCACATCACAGCCTTCCCCCATCCCAGCAGTAATACACCACATCACAGCCTTCCCCCATCCCAGCAGTAATACACCACATCACAGCCTTCCCCCATCCCAGCAGTAATACACCACATCACAGCCTTCCCCCATCCCAGCAGTAATGCACCACATCACAGCCTTCCCCCATCCCAGCAGTAATACACCACATCACAGCCTTCCCCATCCCAGCAGTACACCACATCACAGCCTTCCCCATCCCAGCAGTAATACACCAACATCACAGCCTTCCCCCATCCCAGCAGTAATACACCACATCACAGCCTTCCCCATCCCAGCAGTAATACACCACATCACAGCCTTC
>NW_027030896.1:0-2903 GCF_034236695.1 Oncorhynchus nerka
GAGACAGGAAGAGAGAGAGAGAGAGAGAGAGAGAGAGAGAGAGAGAGAGAGAGCGAGAGACAGAGACAGAGAGAGAAAGACAGAGAGAGAGGAAGAGAGAGAGATGAGAGACAGAGACAGAGAGACAGAGAGAGAGACAATAATGAGAGCGAAAGAGAGAGGGAGAGAGACAAATAATGAGAAGAGAAAGAGAGAGACAAAGAATGAGAGTGAGAGAGAGAGAAAGAGAGGGAGAGAGACAAAGAAACTGGTAGAGCGAGTGGAGAGAGACAAAGAACGAGAGAGCGAGTGGAGAGAGACAAAGAGAGAGCGAGTGGAGAGAGAGCGAGTGGAGAGAGACAAAGAGAGAGCCAGTGGAGGGAGACAAAGTGAGAGCGAGTGGAGAGAGACAAGAGCGAGTGGAGAGACAAAGCGCGAGTGGAGAGAGACAAGAGAGAGCGAGTGGAGAAGAGCGAGTGGAAGAGAGACAAAGAGAGAGCGAGTGGAGAGAGACAAAGAGCGAGTGGAGAGATCGTAAAGGTGTGAAGAGTCAGAAAGCGAGTGGAGAGAGACAAAGAAGGGAAACGAGTGGAGCATAGCAGTGGAGAGAGACATAGTCGCCCAGTGGAAGAGATACAGATTCGAGCTGGATGAGATAATGCACATAGTGGTCGACGAGATCAATGCCGAGTGGAGAGCGACTTAGTAGATAGCGAGTGGAGAAAGCAGTGGACGAACAAAGACGCGCAGTGTGGAGATGAGACATAGTAACGTTAGTGGAGCATACGAGTGGATGAGACAAAAGCGGGCGGCGAGAGACTACATGAGTGGAGAGAGACAGCGACGTGGATCGAGACTTTGAGCGAGTGGAGAGCGACACAGAGCGAGAGTGGATGATGATCAACTATCTATGTGTAGACAGAGATCAAAGATGTTCGCGTGATGCGGGCCAATGTCGAGTGGCTGAGACATAGACGCGCAGTGGCTGACGAGCCATGAAGCGTTAGTGGCGTGATGACAAATGCCGAGTGGCTGCGACATAAGCGCCAGCTGCGTGAGAGACATCGTTATCTGCGAGTGGTCACCAAGCTTCCAACAAACGAATATAAGCAATGATCATCTATACTGAATGCAGATCCTTCAGACAGTGTAGCTGGCTGGTATACTGGCTAACAGCAGGACTTCAGTGTAGCTGGCTGGTATACTGGGCTAACAGCAGGACTTCAGTGTGGCTGGCTGGTATACTGGGCTAACAGCAGGACTTCAGTGTGGCTGGCTGGTATACTGGGCTAACAGCAGGACTTCAGACAGTGTGGCTGGCTGGTATACTGGGCTAACAGTAGGACTTCAGACAGTGTGGCTGGCTGGTATACTGGGCTAACAGCAGGACTTCAGACAGTGTGGCTGGCTGGTATACTGGCTAACAGCAGGACATCAGTGTGGCTGGCTGGTATACTGGGCTAACAGCAGGACTTCAGACAGTGTAGCTGGCTGGTATACTGGCTAACAGCAGGACTTCAGTGTAGCTGGCTGGTATACTGGGCTAACAGTAGGACTTCAGTGTGGCTGGCTGGTATACTGGGCTAACAGCAGGACTTCAGACAGTGTGGCTGGCTGGTATACTGGGCTAACAGCAGGACTTGCAGTGTGGCTGGCTGGTATACTGGGCTAACAGCAGGACTTCAGTGTGGCTGGCTGGTATACTGGGCTAACAGCAGGACTTCAGACAGTGTGGCTGGCTGGTATACTGGGCTAACAGCAGGACTTCAGACAGTGTGGCTGGCTGGTATACTGGCTAACAGCAGGACATCAGTGTGGCTGGCTGGTATACTGGGCTAACAGCAGGACTTCAGACAGTGTAGCTGGCTGGTATACTGGCTAACAGCAGGACTTCAGTGTGGCTGGCTGGTATACTGGGCTAACAGCAGGACTTCAGACAGTGTGGCTGGCTGGTATACTGGGCTAACAGCAGGACTTCAGACAGTGTGGCTGGCTGGTATACTGGGCTAACAGCAGGACTTCAGACAGTGTGGCTGGCTGGTATACTGGGCTAACAGCAGGACATCAGTGTGGCTGGCTGGTATACTGGGCTAACAGCAGGACTTCAGACAGTGTGGCTGGCTGGTATACTGGGCTAACAGCAGGACTTCAGACAGTGTGGCTGGCTGGTATACTGGGCTAACAGCAGGACCTCAGACAGTGTGGCTGGCTGGTATACTGGCAGATGCTATAGCCATAGAACACATTCATCAAGGATCCCTCTCTCTCAAACACACACACACTGGTGTTATGTAACAGTAAGTCAGCTCTTAGTAAACTGGTGTTATGGACCAGACAGCTCTTAGCAGAGAGGTTAGATAGATGGCAGTAAACTGGTGTAATGGACCAGACAGCTCTTAGCTGAGAGGTCAGATAGATGCCCATAAACTGGTGTTATGGACCAGACAGCTCTTAGCTGAGAGGTCAGATAGATGCCCATAAACTGGTGTTATGGACCAGTCAGCTCTTAGCTGAGAGGTCAGATAGATGGCAGTAAACTGGTGTTATGGACCAGACAGCTCTTAGCTGAGAGGTCAGATAGATGCCCATAAACTGGTGTTATGGACCAGACAGCTCTTAGCTGAGAGGTCAGATCAGATGCCAGCACACTGGCTGTTATGGGCCAGATCAGCTCTTAGCTAAATGCTGTGGACCAGTCAGCTCTAAGAGGTCAGACTGGATGCCTGTAAACTGGTAAAGCAGGGACCAGACAGCCTTAGCTGAGAGGTCAGATAGATGGCAGTAAACTGGTGTTATGGACCAGACAGCTCTTAGCTGAGAGGTCAGATAGATGCCCATAAACTGGTGTTATGGACCAGACAGCTCTTAGCTGAGAGGTCAGATAGATGCGCATAAACTGGTGTTATGGACCAGACAGCTCTTAG
>NW_027030897.1:0-2905 GCF_034236695.1 Oncorhynchus nerka
GGATCCTGACGAAAGTGGACAGGAGCCGAGATGGGCCACACCCATAGTTCCTATTGTGAAGAAAGACGAGGTCTGTTAGAATGTGTGGGGACTTCAAGGTAACTGTGATTCAATGTTGCATGTGGACCAATACCCCCTACCACGCCTGGATGACATCTTTGCTGCACTAGCTGGTGGGAAACACTTCAGTAAAATCGATCTGAAACAGGCTTACCTGCAGCTACCGGTTGAAGAGAGTTCCAAACAGTACCTGACAATAAACACACACAAAGGTCTATACAGGTATAACCGCCTGGATCTTTGGCATTGCATCAGCCCCAGCCATTTGGCAACGAACTATTGACCAGATTTTGCAAGGAATCCCAGGAACCCAGTGTATCCTGGATGACATGATCATAACAGGACGCACCGACAAAGAGCACCTGGCTAACCTGGAAGAGGTCCTGAAAAGACTGAAAGAGTATGGTCTACAGGCAAACTTAAAGAAGTGTGAGTTCTTCAAAGACAAGATTGTCTTCTGTGGATATGAGATTGACTGCAATGGATTGCACAAAACACAGGACAAAATCGAGGCAGTGGTACAGGCACCACGACCACAAAATATCACAGAAGTGAGATCTTTCACGGGACTGATCAATTACTACAGAAGATTCCTCCCAAACCTTTCAGCAGTACTCCAGCCTCTAAATCAGCTCCTGGAAAAGAATAGGACATGGCGGTGGACAGAGCAGTGTGAAAATGCATTTCTGGAGGCAAAACGGCTCATAACATCTGAACAGGTCCTGATGCATTACGACCCTGAAATGCCAGTGAAGTTGGCTTGTGATGCGTCCCCTTATGGATTAGGGGCAGTCCTTTCACACACACTGAAAGATGGGTCAGAGAGGCCAGTTGCATTCGCGTCACGAACATTGAATGATGCAGAGAAAACTACTCACAAATCGACAAAGAAGCACTGGCACTAGTGTGGGGCGTCAAGAAATTCCACGCATACCTATATGGCAAGCGTTTCACACTGGTTACAGATCACCAGCCGTTGCTTTCCATTTTCAGTCCAAAGAAATGCATTCCGGCAATGACAGCAGCCAGGTTACAGCGATATGCCCTGTTCCTTGCCAGTCATATGTATGACATTGAGTTTAAGCCGTCATCCCTCCACACAAATGCAGATGGATTATCCAGACTGCCGTGTACAAGAGAAAGACAAAGGAGGGTGGATGCAGTGGACATGTTCCATACCGCTCAGCTTGAGGCACTACCAGTCACAAGCACAGTTATCAAACAGGAGACAAGGAAAGATGTGACCTTGTCAAAGTGTACACCTACACCATGTCAGGATGGCCAGCTACTGGCAGAAAGGAGCTGACTCCGTATTTCCAGCGGAGAAACGAAATTACAACGTACCAAGGATGTTTGATGTGGGGAATGAGAGTCATGATACCCCAGAAATGCCAACATCTAGTCTTGCAGCAACTACATGAAGGTCATGTTGGAATTGTCAAAATGAAGCTGCTCGCGAGGAGCCACTTCTGGTGGCCAGGTCTGGACCAACAGATAGAAAATATGGCAAAGAACTGTAGTGGATGTTTGGAAACCCTTCACATGCCTGCTCCTGTCCCAGTCCACCCATGGGAATGGCCCGCAGAGCCATGGCAGAGAATTCATGTGGACTACGCTGGTCCCTTTGAAAAGCACATGTTTCTGGTTATAGTTGATGCCCATTCCAAATGGCCAGAGGTGTTTTGCACTGACTCCTCCACCTCAGCTCAGACGATAGAGTGTCTCAGAACAACGTTTGCACGCTTCGGTTTGCCACTGCAGCTGGTAAGTGACAACGCGCAAGCTTTTGTAAGTGACGAGTTTACAAGATTCATGTCAGTAAATGGAATCAAACACTCAACCTCAGCTCCGTACCACCCTGCCACCAATGGGCTGGCAGAACGCTTTGTGCAAACCCTAAAGCAAGGACTCCGTGCAGCAAAACGAGACGAAGGGACTTTGCAAACAAAACTGGCCAAGTTCCTGGCCTCCTACCGAAACACCCCACATGCCACGACAAATGAAAGCCCAGCCGCACTGATGTTCGGGAGGCCTCTCCGCACACAGCTGGACATCATGAAGCCAAACAGGCGTAATGAAGTGCTGAACAAACAAGCCAAGATGCTCTCCGGTGGCCGGGAGCGCCATCTCCAAACAGGACAGGAAGTGATGGTGCGAGACTACAGAAGAGGAGGGAAATGGACAAGAGGGACCGTACACACACAAACGGGACCCAGAACTTACCAGGTTCAAGTGAGCCCAGACATAATGTGGCGGCGTCACATTAACCAAATGCATTCCACGGAAAACAGCACAACAATCGAGAGAGAACAGGCACAGAGAGCTCCTGAGAATGACACACAGGGAACTGTAGAGGACGGTGGGGCAGTAGAGAGTACTGCTCCATGAAAGGCTGAAATGAGGGAACGTGTTGATGAAGGTGCTGCTATAGCAGACGCTATAATGGAACAAGCACACACTGAGGATGTTCAGGAGCCTCCAGACAATCCGAGGCGCTACCCAGAACGAAGGCACCGTCCACCAGACAGACTAGACTTATAAACAAACAAACAAAAACGAACTGTTCAAGTTCAAATTAAAAGATGCAAAATAACTACAAGAAGTTCTGGGAAATGTTTCAGTTGTGGTTTGGTAAAAGTAACTCTGATTGTATAAGAGAAGGAATGTTATGTTCTGTTAATTACTGATGTTCCCTTTAAGGATGGAGCACCCTTGGTCATGCGCAGTATTGTTCTATGTTATTCTGGTACTAACTAGTTTGAGTAAATGTGAAGCTCCAGTTCAATTGCTTGTATTCCGAGTCTTTCTTATTACATAAATAAGTACTAAGTGTTAAGACACTACA
>NW_027030898.1:0-2913 GCF_034236695.1 Oncorhynchus nerka
ACAAAACAAGACAGGCATCAGTAGACCACAAAACGAGACAGGCATCAGTAGACCACAAAACAAGACAAGCATCAGTAGACCACAAAACGAGACAAGCATCAGTAGACCACAAAACGAGACAAGCATCAGTAGACCACAAAACAAGACAAGCATCAGTAGACCACAAAACAAGACAGGCATCAGTAGACCACAAAACAAGACAGGCATCAGTAGACCACAAAACAAGACAAGCATCAGTAGACCACAAAACAAGACAGGCATCATTAGACCACAAAACA
Source organism: Oncorhynchus nerka (assembly GCF_034236695.1). NCBI lineage: Eukaryota > Metazoa > Chordata > Actinopteri > Salmoniformes > Salmonidae > Oncorhynchus > Oncorhynchus nerka. The sequence goes on from NW_027030898.1 coordinate 279, forward strand.
AGACAAGCATCAGTAGACCACAAAACAAGACAAGCATCAGTAGACCACAAAACAAGACAGGCATCAGTAGACCACAAAACAAGACAGGCACCAGTAGACCACAAAACAAGACAAGCATCAGTAGACCACAAAACAAGACAGGCATCAGTAGACCACAAAACAAGACAGGCATCAGTAGACCACAAAACAAGACAAGCATCAGTAGACCACAAAACAAGACAGGCATAGTAGCCCACAAAACAAGACAGGCATCAGTAGACCACAGAACAAGACAGGCATCAGTAGACCACAAAACAAGACAGGCATCAATAGACCACCAAAACAGGCATCAGTAGACCACAAAACAAGACAGGCATCCAGTAGACCACAAAGCAGAGACGAAAGCATCAGTAGACCACAAAACAAGACAAGCATCAGTAGACCACAAAACAAGACAGCATCAGTAGACCACAAAACAAGACAAACCCACATGTAGTCTACATCCATCTATATTTGACAAGGCATACAGTATCAACGGTGAACACGCAGACACTGGTGGCTGTTTCTGTCACCGGTACGTCAATGACCCCTCCACTTCCTGGACCCCAGGAAGAGTATCTGCTGCCAAAGCAACAGCTAATGGGGATCCATAATAAATACCAATGACCAGGTATTTAACTGTGAAATCCACTGTATTTACACGGTACAGACCTATGAATGACTACTTCTGTCCTCATGACTGAGACCTCTCTGCCATAGCCAGTTCCATATCTGTTGGTGCTGTGTAGCCGACTGGTTGGAACCAGGCTAACTTTAACATACTCTTAACACAATAACTTGCGCTTTGTGCCTGTCAAATCACAACGCGATCCATTTTCTGGGATCTTTAAGAAACAGAGCCGACATAAGAGGTGAGATGGTTATGTCTTGATGTTGTTGTATTTGGGCTAAAAGGTGAGTTGAAGTGCTGTTGTGAAGTTCTGGGGAAGGCTGTTATGTGCATGATGGGATTGTTGGATGACTTCCATTGGTTTACAATTAAGAGCAACACACACAATATATACACATACAGCAAACGCACAACCACAGGGACACAGTAGTCAAGCTGTACCTTTTACACCCTTATGTTCTGTGCAAATGACAAATCACGTGTGAATCAGGTATAAGCCAGTGAGCTACACTGAGTAACGAACGGTGTTTATGGAAGGATGGATTAAACACTACTGACTGGCTCATTAAACTCTCTTCTGCTCTGTCTGTCAGACTCTAAATGAACTTTACTGACACCTGTGTCCTCTATCACCTTTCTCCCTGTTCGTCAGTATTTACTCAGGTTTCTATAACTGACACATTATATCAGGTTGTCTATCCTCCTCTCTCTCTCTCTAATTCAACCTGTTCTTTAGTATTTACTCAGGTTTCTATAACCCACACATTATATCAGGTTGTCTATCCTCCTCTCTCTCTCTCTAATTCAACCTGTTCTTTAGTATTTACTCAGGTTTCTATAACTCACACATTATATCAGGTTGTCTATCCTCCTCTCTCTCTCTCTCTCTCTCTCTCTCTCTCTCTCTCTCTCTCTCTAATTCAACCTGTTCTTTAGTATTAACTCAGGTTTCTATAACCCACACAATATATCAGGGTTGTCTATCCTCTCTCTCTCTCTCTCTCTCTAATTCAACCTGTTCTTTAGTATTTACTCAGGTTTCTATAACCGACACATTATATCAGGTTGTCTGTCTATCCTCCTCTCTCTCTCTCTCTCTCTCTCTCTCTAATTCAACCTGTTCTTATAGTATTTACTCAGGTTTCTATAACCCACACAATATATCAGGTTGTCTATCCTCCTCTCTATCTCTCTAATTCAACCTGTTCTTTAGTATTTACTCAGCGTCTCAATAACCCACACAATATATCAGGTTGTCTATCCTCCTTTCTCTCTCTCTAATTCAACCTGTTCTTTGAGTATTAACTCAGGTTTCTATAACCCCACACAATATATCAGGTTGTCTATCCTCCTCTCTCTCTCTCTAATTCAACCTGTTCTTTAGTATTTACTCAGGTTTCAATAACCGACACATTATATCAGGTTGTCTATCCTCCTCTCTCTCTCTCTGATCTCATCCCTATTCTTCTCATTTACTCTTGTTTCTGATAACCTGACACTATTATATCAGGTTGTCTATCCCTCACTCTCTCTCTCTCTCTCTCTCTAATTCAACCTGATCTTTGAGTATTTGCTCGGGTTTCTATAACCCACACATTATATCAGGTTGTCTATCTTCCTCTCTCTCTCTCTCTCTCTCTCTCTACATCTCAACCTTTATCTTGTCTCTCCTCTTTCTAATTGCAACCTGTTATTTAGTATTTACTCAGGTTTCTATTAACCCACACAATATATCAGGTTATCTATCCTCCTCTCTCTCTCTCTAATTCAACCTGTTCTTTAGTATTTACTCAGGTTTCTATAACCCACACACTATATCAGGTTGTTCTATCCTCCTCTCTCTCTCTCTAATTCAACCTGTTCTTTAGTATTTACTCAGGTTTCATATAACTCACAATATATCAGGTTGTCTAGCCTCCTCTCTCTCTCTCAATTCAACCTGCTCTCTAGGACTAACTTGTTTTTATTAACCACATAATATATCAG
>NW_027030899.1:0-2913 GCF_034236695.1 Oncorhynchus nerka
GTATTAATGGGTTCACAGCAGAAAGACTACTACGGTATGTATTAATGGGTTCACAGCAGAAAGACTACTACGTGTATGTATTAATGGGTTCACAGAGAAGACTACTACTGTATGTATTAATGGGTTCACAGCAGAAAGACTACTACGGTATGTATTAATGGGTTCACAGCAGAAAGACTACTACTGTATGTATTAATGGGTTCACAGCAGAAAGACTACTACTGTATGTATTAATGGGTTCACAGAGAAGACTACTACTGTATGTATTAATGGGTTCACAGAGAAGACTACTACTGTATGTATTAATGGGTTCACAGAGAAGACTACTACTGTATGTATTAATGGGTTCACAGCAGAAAGACTACTACTGTATGTATTAATGGGTTCAGAGAGAAGACTACTACTGTATGTATTAATGGGTTCACAGAGAAGACTACTACTGTATGTATTAATGGGTTCACAGCAGAAAGACTACTACTGTATGTATTAATGGGTTCACAGCAGAAAGACTACTACTGTATGTATTAATGGGTTCACAGCAGAAAGACTACTACGGTATGTATTAATGGGTTCACAGCAGTAAGACTACTACTGTATGTATTAATGGGTTCACAGCAGAAAGACTACTACGGTATGTATTAATGGGTTCACAGCAGAAAGACTACTACGGTATGTATTAATGGGTTCACAGCAGAAAGACTACTACTGTATGTATTAATGGGTTCACAGCAGAAAGACTACTACTGTATGTATTAATGGGTTCACAGCAGAAAGACTACTACTGTATGTATTAATGGGTTCACAGCAGAAAGACTACTACGGTATGTATTAATGGGTTCACAGCAGTAAGACTACTACTGTATGTATTAATGGGTTCACAGCAGAAAGACTACTACGGTATGTATTAATGGGTTCACAGCAGAAAGACTACTACTGTATGTATTAATGGGTTCACATCAGAAGACTACTACGGTATGTATTAATGGGTTCACAGCAGAAAGACTACTACGGTATGTATTAATGGGTTCACAGCAGAAAGACTACTACTGTATGTATTAATGGGTTCACATCAGAAAGACTACTACTGTATGTATTAATGGGTTCAAAGAGAAGACTACTACTGTATGTATTAATGGGTTCACAGCAGAAAGACTACTACGGTATGTATTAATGGGTTCACAGCAGAAAGACTACTACGGTATGTATTAATGGGTTCACAGAGAAGACTACTACTGTATGTATTAATGGGTTCACAGCAGAAAGACTACTACGTTATGTATTAATGGGTTCACAGCAGAAAGACCACATTCAAAGTGTGTTGTCAGTATATCCTTGTGTAGTAATGTTACATACATCATTTCATTTAGACAAAGCCTTTTCACTGTTAAAATAAGCATGAGATGCTTTTTCTTTAAAAAAATATATATACTCTCACAAGTATTTGAATACTAACGTCCGTTTGGATATTTGAATACTGTACGAACCGCGTGCCCATCCCTATTCAGCCCCTTTAATAGTAGGATGAGCCTTGTCCACTTTCTAATTCACTGCTACAGCTGTACTGGCCTGCATTAGCTCCCCTCTCGTGCTGCACACAAGTTAACACACTTAAATAACACAACACTGCATGTGGAAATGTTGAACTTTTCACAAAACAAAGTCATCATCTCCCTCACACCCCCACCACTTTGTCTGGTTTCACTAGATTCCACAGCCATAAAGTCAGGTTCCACAGCCACAAAGTCCAAATTCCACAGCCACAAAGGTCAAATTCCACAGCCACAAAGTCAGGATTCAACAGCCACAGAGTCAAATTCCACAGCCACAAAAGTCAAATTCCACAGCCACAAAGTCAGATTCACCAGCCACAAAGTCAGATTCCACAGCCACAAAAGTCAGATCCCACAGCCACAAAGTCAGATTCCACAGCCACAAAGTCAGATTCCACAGCCACAAAGTCAGATTCCACAGCCTCAAAGTCAGATTCGACAGCCACAAAGTCAGATTCCACAGCCACAAGTCAGATTCCACAGCCACAAAGTCAGATTCTACAGCCACAAAGTCAGATTCCACAGCCACCAAAGTCAGATCCACAGCCACAAAGTCAGATTCACAGCCACAAAGTCAGATTCCACAGCCACAAAGTCAGATTCCACAGCCACACAAGTCAGATTCCACAGCCACAAAGTCAAATTCCACAGCCACAAATTAGAATCCTACAGCCACAAAGTAGATTCACAGCCACAAAGTCAGATTCCACAGCCACAAGTCAAATTCCCACCACGACCACAGAAGATCAGATTCTACGCACAAAGTCCAGATTCCACAGCTGACATTCCCGACTGCTCGAAGAAAGCGCCATGACTTTAAAGCAGAAACGCTTACATTTATAAAGAAGCTCCTTGAGGTGAATCGATTGCTTTTCAGCTCCTGCTCTCCCTCTGCAAACTAGATGTTTGCTCCCTGCAAGCAGCGCCGAGGTGTCAAGTGGATGATGGGATCACTTCATTGAGTTACTGAGTCCCACAGAGGAAGCTTTCATCCTCACCCGACACTGCAGTGACTACAGACACGACGGCGAGGAGTCTAGCAGGAGTGGGAACTATGGGTCAGGATTCTTCAATTAAGTGTCTTGTCATTTAACGAGAAACATCTTAGTTAGATGTAAAGTTACTGAGACTAAGACCTGAGGCAGTGTTACTGGCTGTTGTTGCTCGGCGACCCAGAGGGGCAAACAGAACAGAGAGAGGTGACTGTGAGACTAGGACCTGGAGGCAGTGTTGCTGGCTGTTGTTGCTACGGCGTCTCCAGAGGCAGTGTTACTGGCTGTTGTTGCTCACTGGCGTCTCAGAGGGGCAAACAGAACAGAGAGGGTGACTGTGAGACTAAGGCTCAGTTCACCTCATCACTGCC
>NW_027030900.1:0-2914 GCF_034236695.1 Oncorhynchus nerka
ACGTAACCGTACCATAATGATGGTTAATAAGTTAGGCGTAACCTACCATAATGATGGTTAATAAGTTAGGCGTAACCTACAGTACCATAATGATGGTTAATAAGTTGAGGCGTAACCTCACCATAATGATGGTTAATAAGTTAGAGCGTAACCTACAGTACCATAATGATGGTTAATAAGTTAGGCGTAACCTACCATAATGATGGTTAATAAGTTAGACGTAACCAGTACCATAATGATGGTTAATAAGTTAGACGTAACCTACAGTACCATAATGATGGTTAATAAGTTAGGCGTAACCTACCATAATGATGGTTAATAAGTTAGACGTAACCTACAGTACCATAATGATGGTTAATAAGTTAGACGTAACCTACAGTACCATAATGATGGTTAATAAGTTAGACGTAACCTACAGTACCATAATGATGGTTAATAAGTTAGGCGTAACCTACAGTACCATAATGATGGTTAATAAGTTAGGCGTAACCTACGTACCATAATGATGGTTAATAAGTTAGACGTAACCTACAGTACCATAATGATGGTTAATAAGTTAGACGTAACCTACAGTACCATAATGATGGTTAATAAGTTAGAGCGTAACCTACTACCATAATGATGGTTAATAAGTTAGACGTAACCTACGCATAATGATGGTTAATAAGTTAGGCGTAACCCGTACCATAATGATGGTTAATAAGTTAGACGTAACCTACAGTACCATAATGATGGTTAATAAGTTAGACGTAACCTACAGTACCATAATGATGGTTAATAAGTTAGACGTAACCTACAGTACCATAATGATGGTTAATAAGTTAGGCGTAACCTACCATAATGATGGTTAATAAGTTAGAGCGTAACCGTACCATAATGATGGTTAATAAGTTAGGCGTAACCTACCATAATGATGGTTAATAAGTTAGACGTAACCTAGCCATAATGATGGTTAATAAGTTAGACGTAATCACAGTACCATAATGATGGTTAATAAGTTAGAGCGTAACCTACAGTACCATAATGATGGTTAATAAGTTAGACGTAACCTACAGTACCATAATGATGGTTAATAAGTTAGACGTAACCTACAGTACCATAATGATGGTTAATAAGTTAGGCGTAACCTACCATAATGATGGTTAATAAGTTAGGCGTAACCTACCATAATGATGGTTAATAAGTTGAGGCGTAACCTACCATAATGATGGTTAATAAGTTGAGACGTAACCTACCATAATGATGGTTAATAAGTTAGGCGTAACCTGACCATAATGATGGTTAATAAGTTGAGACGTAACCTACCATAATGATGGTTAATAAGTTAGGCGTAACCTACCATAATGATGGTTAATAAGTTAGGCGTAACCTACAGTACCATAATGATGGTTAATAAGTTAGGCGTAACCTACCATAATGATGGTTAATAAGTTAGAGCGTAACCTACCATAATGATGGTTAATAAGTTAGGCGTATCCTACCATAATGATGGTTAATAAGTTAGACGTAACCTACAGTACCATAATGATGGTTAATAAGTTAGGCGTAACCTACAGTACCATAATGATGGTTAATAAGTTAGACGTAACCTACAGTACCATAATGATGGTTAATAAGTTAGACGTAACCTACAGTACCATAATGATGGTTAATAAGTTAGACGTAACCTACCATAATGATGGTTAACAAGTTAGAGCGTAACCTACCATAATGATGGTTAATAAGTTGAGACGTAACCTACCATAATGATGGTTAATAAGTTAGACGTAACCTACCATAATGATGGTTAATAAGTTAGACGTAACCTACCATAATGATGGTTAATAAGTTAGACGTAATCCTACCATAATGATGGTTAATAAGTTAGACGTAACCTACAGTACCATAATGATGGTTAATAAGTTAGGCGTAACCTACCATAATGATGGTTAATAAGTTAGACGTAACCTACCATAATGATGGTTAATAAGTTAGACGTAACCCTACCATAATGATGGTTAATAAGTTAGACGTAACCTACCATAATGATGGTTAATAAGTTAGGCGTAACCTACCATAATGATGGTTAATAAGTTAGGCGTAATCCTACCATAATGATGGTTAATAAGTTAGACGTAACCTACAGTACCATAATGATGGTTAATAAGTTAGACGTAACCTACCATAATGATGGTTAATAAGTTAGAGCGTAACCTACAGTACCATAATGATGGTTAATAAGTTAGAGCGTAACCTACAGTACCATAATGATGGTTAATAAGTTAGGCGTAACCTACAGTACCATAATGATGGTTAATAAGTTAGGCGTAACCTACCATAATGATGGTTAATAAGTTAGGCGTAACCTACAGTACCATAATGATGGTTAATAAGTTAGACGTAACCTACAGTACCATAATGATGGTTAATAAGTTAGAGCGTAACCTCAGACCATAATGATGGTTAATAAGTTAGACGTAACCTACCATAATGATGGTTAATAAGTTAGACGTAACCTACCATAATGATGGTTAATAAGTTAGACATATCCTACCATAATGATGGTTAATAAGTTAGACGTAACCTACAGTACCATAATGATGGTTAATAAGTTAGACGTAACCTACCATAATGATGGTTAATAAGTTAAGTAACCTACCAATGATGGTTAATAAGTTACGTAACCTACCATAATGATGGTTAATAAGTTAGAGCGTAACCTAGAGTACCATAATGATGGTTAATAAGTTAGACGTAACCTACAGTACCATAATGATGGTTAATAAGTTAGACGTAACCTACCATAATGATGGTTAATAAGTTAGACGTAACCTACAGTACCATAATGATGGTTAATAAGTTAGATGTAACCTACAGTACCATAATGATGGTTAATAAGTTAGACGTAACCTACCATAATGATGGTTAATAAGTT
>NW_027030901.1:0-2915 GCF_034236695.1 Oncorhynchus nerka
AGGATCTAGTCAACAGTAGGGCACTACCTCCCAAGGATCTAGTCAACAGTAGGGCACTACCTCCCCATAAGGATCTGGTCAACAGTAGGGCACTACCTCCCCATAAGGATCTGGTCAACAGTAGGGCACTACCTCCCCATAAGGATCTAGTCAACAGTAGGGCACTACCTCCCCATAAGGATCTGGTCAACAGTAGGGCACTACCTCCCCATAAGGATCTAGTCAACAGTAGGGCACTACCTCCCCATAAGGATCTGGTCAACAGTAGGGCACTACCTCCCCATAAGGATCTGGTCAACAGTAGGGCACTACCTCCCCATAAGGATCTAGTCAACAGTAGGGCACTACCTCCCCCATAAGGATCTGGTCAACAGTAGGGCACTACCTCCCCATAAGGATCTGGTCAACAGTAGGGCACTACCCATAAGGATCTGGTCAACAGTAGGGCACTACCCCCCATAAGGATCTGGTCAACAGTAGGGCACTACCTCCCCATAAGGATCTAGTCAACAGTAGGGCACTACCTCCCCATAAGGATCTAGTCAACAGTAGGGCACTACCTCCCCATAAGGATCTGGTCAACAGTAGGGCACTACCTCCCCATAAGGATCTGGTCAACAGTAGGGCACTACCTCCCCATAAGGATCTAGTCAACAGTAGGGCACTACCTCCCCATAAGGATCTGGTCAACAGTAGGGCACTACCTCCCCATAAGGATCTGGTCAACAGTAGGGCACTACCTCCCCATAAGGATCTGGTCAACAGTAGGGCACTACCTCCCATAAGGATCTGGTCAACAGTAGGGCACTACCTCCCCATAAGGATCTGGTCAACAGGAGGGCACTACCCATAAGGATCTCGTCAACAGTAGGGCACTACCCCCCATAAGGATCTGGTCAACAGTAGGGCACTACCTCCCCATAAGGATCTAGTCAACAGTAGGGCACTACCTCCCCATAAGGATCTAGTCAACAGTAGGGCACTACCCATAAGGATCTGGTCAACAGTAGGGCACTACCTCCCCATAAGGATCTGGTCAACAGTAGGGCACTACCTCCCCATAAGGATCTGGTCAACAGTAGGGCACTACCCCCCATAAGGATCTGGTCAACAGTAGGGCACTACCTCCCCATAAGGATCTAGTCAACAGTAGGGCACTACCTCCCCATAAGGATCTGGTCAACAGTAGGGCACTACCTCCCCATAAGGATCTGGTCAACAGTAGGGCACTACCTCCCCATAAGGATCTGGTCAACAGTAGGGCACTACCTCCCCATAAGGATCTGGTCAACAGTAGGGCACTACCCCCCATAAGGATCTGGTCAACAGTAGGGCACTACCTCCCCATAAGGATCTGGTCAACAGTAGGGCACTACCTCCCCATAAGGATCTGGTCAACAGTAGGGCACTACCTCCCCATAAGGACCTGGTCAACAGTAGGGCACTACCTCCCCATAAGGACCTGGTCAACAGTAGTGCACTACCTCCCCATAAGGACCTGGTCAACAGTAGTGCACTACCTCCCCATAAGGATCTGGTCAACAGTAGGGCACTACCTCCCCATAAGGATCTAGTCAACAGTAGGGCACTACCTCCCCATAAGGATCTAGTCAACAGTAGGGCACTACCTCCCCATAAGGATCTGGTCAACAGTAGGGCACTACCTCCCCATAAGGATCTAGTCAACAGTAGGGCACTACCTCCCCATAAGGATCTGGTCAACAGTAGGGCACTACCTCCCATAAGGATCTGGTCAACAGTAGGGCACTACCTCCCCATAAGGATCTGGTCAACAGTAGGGCACTACCTCCCCATAAGGATCTGGTCAACAGTAGGGCACTACCTCCCCATAAGGATCTGGTCAACAGTAGGGCACTACCTCCCCATAAGGATCTAGTCAACAGTAGGGCACTACCTCCCCATAAGGATCTGGTCAACAGTAGGGCACTACCTCCCCATAAGGATCTGGTCAACAGTAGGGCACTACCTCCCCATAAGGATCTGGTCAACAGTAGGGCACTACCTCCCCATAAGGATCTGGTCAACAGTAGGGCACTACCTCCCCATAAGGATCTAGTCAACAGTAGGGCACTACCTCCCCATAAGGATCTAGTCAACAGTAGGGCACTACCTCCCCATAAGGATCTGGTCAACAGTAGGGCACTACCTCCCCATAAGGATCTGGTCAACAGTAGGGCACTACCTCCCCATAAGGATCTAGTCAACAGTAGGGCACTACCTCCCCATAAGGATCTGGTCAACAGTAGGGCACTACCTCCCCATAAGGATCTGGTCAACAGTAGGGCACTACCTCCCCATAAGGATCTAGTCAACAGTAGGGCACTACCTCCCATAAGGATCTGGTCAACAGTAGGGCACTACCTCCCCATAAGGATCTGGTCAACAGTAGGGCACTACCTCCCCATAAGGATCTGGTCAACAGTAGGGCACTACCCCCATAAGGATCTGGTCAACAGTAGGGCACTACCTCCCCATAAGGATCTAGTCAACAGTAGGGCACTACCTCCCCATAAGGATCTGGTCAACAGTAGGGCACTACCCCCATAAGGATCTGGTCAACAGTAGGGCACTACCTCCCCATAAGGACCTGGTCAACAGTAGGGCACTACCCCGCAGGATCTGGTCAACAGTAGGGCACTACCCCCATAAGGATCTGGTCAACAGTAGGGCACTACCTCCCCATAAGGATCTAGTCAACAGTAGGGCACTACCTCCCCATAAGGACCTGGTCAACGAGTAGTGGCACTACCTCCCCCATAAGGATCTGGTCAGCAGTAGGGCACTACCTCCCCGCAAGGATCTAGTCAGCAGTAGGGCACTACCTCCCCGCAAGGATCTGGTCAGCAGTAGGGCACTACTCCCCATAAGGATCTGGTCAACAGTAGGGCACTACC
>NW_027030902.1:0-2916 GCF_034236695.1 Oncorhynchus nerka
AAATGCTCAGAAAGTGGTCAAACGAAGGTTGAAAACACGTGTATTAATGCAGTTACAAAAACCGCTGTACCGTAGTTCCGTGTGGAATATTTTGATTCTGCACACAGCCATGAATAGCGGAGAAGTAGACGAATATCCCATTCATTCTAACTTCTTGTCTAACTTGTTGCAGTATTGGTCAAAATAGACACTGCTTGCCAAAATGTTACAGAAACTGATGTTGGTGCTGTTATTTAAACTCCTGTAACTTTTGATGCGAGTATCATTTTTCTATCCAAACTCCAGATTTGAGTAGCAGAGAAGGACGAAGCTGGAACACTTGACATGTCTTGTCTAAGTGGTTGCAAAGTGGATTTATTAGCTGATTTGTGTCAAAAATGGCTTGATTTCACTTACAAAGAATGTCACTTGGAAGTGATGATGTCACAATGGGGCACTTGAGTTTCTTGAGAGATCCAATGAAAGCGGAAGGAGGACATAAAGAGGACAAGAAAGTGAAAAAACGGAAACAGTATAACAGATATCAAAAATTCTATACAAACAACTTGATCGAGACCGTTGCGAATTTGTTGATATTGGAACTGCATTTCTAGCTTAAACGCTGTAGGAGGAGCGTCTCCTCATGATTTTGGCCCTGCAGCGTCGGCGAGTATCCTAGCCAACGGTTCCGTTTTGGAATATCAGAATTGACACAGAGAGCTGTTAGTGAAGAGCAGGTGAGGGGTTTCTTAAATCGCTCTCCCTCGAGAACGGTAGACCCAATTTTAAAAGCGTTTCCGCCCTTGAGAAGCAGAGAAGTAGAGGAAGATTTTCTGCCAAACTATGTTGTAACTGTTTGTTTAGTGGTCAAAACGATAGTTGTTTGGGAAAGTAATAAATTGCCTTGCTGCTGGCATGATTTACAGACACTTGAAAGTGAGGCGATGGGTTACAAAACGGCTCTAGTTAGAGATTGGTAGCCCCGATTTGAAATCCGACTTTTTCTATGAAGAGCAGAGAAGCAGGGGCAGATTTTAGAACTTTTTCCTCAAAAATGCTCAGAAAGTGGTCAAAACGAACTTGAAAGTTTTCCTCAAAAATGCTCAGAAAGTGGTCAAAACGAAGGTTGAAAAACACGTGGTAATGCAGTTACAAAAACCGCTGTACCGTAGTTCCGTGTGGAATATTTTGATTCTGCACACAGCCATGAATAGCGGAGAAGTAGACGAATATCCCATTCATTCTAACTTCTTGTCTAACTTGTTGCAGTATTGGTCAAAATAGACACTGCTTGCCAAAATGTTACAGAAACTGATGTTGGTGCTGTTATTTAAACTCCTGTAACTTTTGATGCGAGTATCATTTTTCTATCCAAACTCCAGATTTGAGTAGCAGAGAAGGAGACGAAGCTGGAACACTTGACATGTCTTGTCTAAGTGGTTGCAAAGTGGATTTATTAGCTGATTTGTGTCAAAAATGGCTTGATTTCACTTACAAAGAATGTCACTTGGAAGTGATGATGTCACAATGGGGCACTTGAGTTTCTTGAGAGATCCAATGAAAGCGGAAGGAGGACATAAAGAGGACAAGAAAGTGAAAAACGGAAACAGTATAACAGATATCAAAAATTCTATACAAACAACTTGATCGAGACCGTTGCGGAATTTGTTGATATTGGAACTGCATTTCTAGCTTAAACGCTGTAGGAGGAGCGTCTCCTCATGATTTTGGCCCTGCAGCGTCGGCGAGTATCCTAGCCAACGGTTCCGTTTTGGAATATCAGAATTGACACAGAGAGCTGTTAGTGAAGAGCAGGTGAGGGTTTCTTAAATCGCTCTCCCTCGAGAACGGTAGACCCAATTTTAAAAGCGTTTCCGCCCTTGAGAAGCAGAGAAGTAGAGGAAGATTTTCTGCCAAACTATGTTTGTGTAACTGTTTGTTTAGTGGTCAAAACGATAGTTGTTTGGGAAAGTAATAAATTGCCTTGCTGCTGGCATGATTTACAGACACTTGAAAGTGAGGCGATGGGTTACAAAAACGGCTCTAGTTAGAGATTGGTAGCCCCGATTTGAAATCCGACTTTTTTGCAGGGGCAATCCGAACTTTTTCTCAAAATGAAGAGCAGAGAAGCATGGGGGCAGATTTTAGCTATATGGAACTTTTTCCTCAAAAATGCTCAGAAAGTGGTCAAAACGAAGGTTGAAAAACACGTGGTAATGCAGTTACAAAAACCGCTGTACCGTAGTTCCGTGTGGAATATTTTGATTCTGCACACAGCCATGAATAGCGGAGAAGTAGACGAATATCCCATTCATTCTAACTTCTTGTCTAACTTGTTGCAGTATTGGTCAAAATAGACACTGCTTGCCAAAATGTTACAGAAACTGATGTTGGTGCTGTTATTTAAACTCCTGTAACTTTTGATGCGAGTATCATTTTTCTATCCAAACTCCAGATTTGAGTAGCAGAGAAGGAGACGAAGCTGGAACACTTGACATGTCTTGTCTAAGTGGTTGCAAAGTGGATTTATTAGCTGATTTGTGTCAAAAATGGCTTGATTTCACTTACAAAGAATGTCACTTGAAGTGATGATGTCACAATGGGGCACTTGAGTTTCTTGAGAGATCCAATGAAAGCGGAAGGAGGACATAAAGAGGACAAGAAAGTGAAAACGGAAACAGTATAACAGATATCAAAAATTCTATACAAACAACTTGATCGAGACCGTTGCGAATTTGTTGATATTGGAACTGCATTTCTAGCTTAAACGCTGTAGGAGGAGCGTCTCCTCATGATTTTGGCCTGCAGCGGGCGAGTATCCTAGCCAACGGTTCCGTTTTGAATATCAGAATTGACACAGAGAGCTGTTAGTGAAGAGCAGGTGAGGGTTTCTTAAATCGCTCTCCCTCGAGAACGGTAGACCCAATTTTAAAAGCG
>NW_027030903.1:0-2917 GCF_034236695.1 Oncorhynchus nerka
GGGCTGTATTACTGTAATGGACATCTAGGGCTGTGTTGGGTAATGGACATCTAGGGCTGTGTTACCGTAATGGACATCAGGCTGTGAGTTAATGGACATCAGGGCTGTATTACTGTAATGGACATCAGGGCTGTATTACTGTAATGGACATCCAGGGCTGTGTTACGGTAATGGACATCTAGGGCTGTGTTACTGTAATGGACATCAGGGCTGTATTACTGTAATGGACATCAGGGCTGTATTACTGTAATGGACATCAGGGCTGTATTACTGTAATGGACATCCAGGGCTGTGTTAGGTAATGGACATCCAGGGCTGTGTTCCTGTAATGGACATCCAGGGCTGTGTTAGGTAATGGACATCCAGGGCTTTGTTAGGTAATGGACATCCAGGGCTGTGTTAGGTAATGGACATCCAGGGCTTTGTTAGGTAATGGACATCCAGGGCTGTGTTAGGTAATGGACATCCAGGGCTGTGTTAGGTAATGGACATCCAGGTTTGTGTTAGGTAATTGGCATCCAGGGATGTGTTACAGTAATGGAAATCAGGGCTGTATTACTGTAATGGACATCCAGGTTTGTGTTAGGTAATGGACATCCAGGGCTGTGTTACAGTAATGGACATCAGGGCTGTATTACTGTAATGGATATCAGGGCTGTATTACTGTAATGAACATCAGGGCTGTGTTACTGTAATGAACATCAGGGCTGTATTACTGTAATGAACATCAGGGCTGTATTACTGTAATGGACATCAGGGCTGTATCAGACTGTGTTACTGTAATGGACATCAGGGCTGTATTACTGTAATGAACATCAGGGCTGTATTACTGTAATGGACATCAGGGCTGTATTACTGTAATGGACATCATGGCTGTATTACTGTAATGGACATCCAGGGCTGTGATATTGTAATGGACATCCAGAGCTGTGTTAGGTAATGGACATCAGGGCTGTATTACTGTAATGGACATCCAGAGCTGTGTTAGGTAATGGACATCTAGGGCTGTATTACTGTAATGGCCTTCAGGGCTGTATCACTGTAATGGACATCAGGGCTGTATTACTGTAATGGACATCAGTGCTGTATTACTGTAATTGACATCAGGGCTGTGTTACTGTAATGGACATCAGGGCTCTGTTACTGTAATGGACATCAGGGCTCTATTACTGTAATGGACATCAGGGCTGTATTACTGTAATGGACATCTAGGGCTGTGTTGGGTAATGGACATCTAGGGCTGTGTTGCTGTAATCGACATCCAGGGTTGTGTTAGGTAATGTACATCAGGGCTGTATTACTGTAATGGACATCTAGGGCTGTGTTACTGTAATGGACATCCAGGTTTGTGTTAGGTAATGGACATCCAGGGCTGTGTTACAGTAATGGACATCAGGGCTGTGTTACTGTAATGGACATCAGGGCTGTATTACTGTAATGGACATCAGGGCTCTATTACTGTAATGGACATCAGGGCTGTATTACTGTAATGGACATCTAGGGCTGTGTTGGGTAATGGACATCTAGGGCTGTGTTGGGTAATGGACATCTAGGGCTGTGTTGCTGTAATCGACATCAGGGCTGTATTACTGTAATGGACATCCAGAGCTGTGTTAGGTAATGGACATCAGGGCTGTATTACTGTAATGGACATCAGGGCTGTATTACTGTAATGGACATCCAGAGCTGTGTTAGGTAATGGACATCCAGGGCTGTGTTACTGTAATGGACATCCAGGGCTGTGTTAGGTAATGGACATCCAGGGCTGTGTTAGGTAATGGACATCAGGGCTGTATTACTGTAATGGACATCCAGAGCTGTGTTAGGTAATGGACATCTAGGGCTGTATTACTGTAATGGCCTTCAGGGATGTATTACTGTAATGGACATCAGGGCCTGTATTACTGTAATTGACATCAGGGCTGTGTTACTGTAATGGACATCAGGGCTCTATTACTGTAATGGACATCAGGGCTGTATTACTGTAATGGACATCTAGGGCTGTGTTGCTGTAATCGACATCCAGGGCTGTGTTACTGTAATGGACATCTAGGGCTGTGTTGCTGTAATCGACATCCAGGGTTGTGTTAGGTAATGTACATCAGGGCTGTATTACTGTAATGGACATCTAGGGCTGTGTTACTGTAATGGACATCCAGGTTGTGTTAGGTAATGGACATCCAGGGCTGTGTTACAGCAATGGACATCAGGGCTGTGTTACTGTAATGGACATCAGGGCTCTGTTACTGTAATGGACATCAGGGCTGTGTTACTGTAATGGATATCAGGGCTGTATTACTGTAATGGACATCAGGGCTGTGTTACTGTAATGAACATCAGGGCTGTGTTACTGTAATGGACATCAGGCTGTATTACTGTAATGGACATCAGGGCTGTATTACTGTAATGGACATCAGAGCTGTGTTACTGTAATGGACATCAGGCTGTATTACTGTAATGGACATCAGGCTGTGTTACTGTAATGAACATCAGGGCTGTGTTACTGTAATGGACATCAGGGCTGTATTACTGTAATGGACATCAGGGCTGTATTACTGTAATGGACATCCAGGGCTGTGATAGTGTAATGGACATCAGAGCTGTGTTAGGTAATGGACATCAGGGCTGTATTACTGTAATGGACATCCAGAGCTGTGTTAGGTAATGGACACTCTAGGCTGTATTACTGTAATGGCCTTCAGGGCTGTATCAACTGTAATGGACATCAGGGCTGTATTACTGTAATGGACATCAGTGCTGTATTACTGTAATTGACATCAGGGCTCGTGTTACTGTAATGGACATCAGGGCTCTCTGTTACTGTGATGGAGATCGATGGGCTACTATCTACTGTGATGGACATGAGGAAGGCTTATTACTGTAATGGACATCAGGCTCTATTACTGTAATGGACATC
>NW_027030904.1:0-2918 GCF_034236695.1 Oncorhynchus nerka
CACACACTGCAGTCAACCACTACCCCAGCCCCAAGAGGTAAACACACACACACACACTGCAGTCAACCACTACCCCAGCCCCAAGAGGTAAACACACACACACTGCAGTCAACCACTACCCCAGCCCCAAGAGGTAAACACACACACACTGCAGTCAACCACTACCCCAGCCCCAAGAGGTAAACACACACACAGTCAACCACTACCCCAGCCCCAGGTAAACACACACACACTGCAGTCAACCACTACCCCAGCCCCAAGAGGTAAAACACACACACACTGCAGTCAACCACTACCCCAGCCCCAAGAGGTAAACAAACACACACAGTCAACCACTACCCCAGCCCCAAGAGGTAAAACACACACACACTACCCCAGCCCAAAGAGGTAAACACACACACACACTGCAGTCAACCACTACCCCAGCCCCAAGAGGTAAACACACACACACTGCAGTCAACCACTACCCCAGCCCCAAGAGGTAAACACACACACACACTGCAGTCAACCACTACCCCAGCCCCAAGAGGTAAACACACACACTGCAGTCAACCACTACCCCAGCCCCAAGAGGTAAACACACACACACTGCAGTCAACCACTACCCCAGCCCCAAGAGGTAAACACACACACACTGCAGTCAACCACTACACACCAGTCAGCCCCAAGCCCCAAGAGGTAAACACACACACACACTGCAGTCAACCACTACCCCAGCCCCAAGAGGTAAACACAGCAACACACACACTGCAGTCAACCACTACCCCAGCCCCAAGAGGTAAACACACACACACTGCAGTCAACCACTACCCCAGCCCCAAGAGGTAAACACACACACACCACAGTCAACCACTACCCCAGCCCCAAGAGGTAAAACACACACACACTGCAGTCAACCACTACCCCAGCCCCAAGAGGTAAAACACACACACACTGCAGTCAACCACTACCCCAGCCCCAAGAGGTAAACACACACACACTGCAGTCAACCACTACCCCAGCCCCAAGAGGTAAACACACACACACTGCAGTCAACCACTACCCCAGCCCCAAGAGGTAAACACACACACACTGCAGTCAACCACTACCCAGCCCCAAGAGGTAAAACACATGCCACACTGCAGTCAACCACTGCAGTCCCAGCCCCAAGAGGTAAACACACACACACTGCAGTCAACCACTACCCCAGCCCCAAGAGGTAAACACACACACTGCAGTCAACCACTACCCCCAGCCCCAAGAGGTAAACACACCACACTGCAGTCAACCACTACCCCAGCCCCAAGAGGTAAACACACACACACTGCAGTCAACCACTACCCCAGCCCCAAGAGGTAAACACACACACAGCAGTCAACCACTACCCCAGCCCCAAGAGGTAAACACACACACACTGCAGTCAACCACTACCCCAGCCCCAAGAGGTAAACACACACACACTGCAGTCAACCACTACCCAGCCCCAAGAGGTAAACACACACACACACTGCAGTCAACCACTACCCCAGCCCCAAGAGGTAAACACACACACACTGCAGTCAACCACTACCCCAGCCCCAAGAGGTAAACACACACACACACACCACAGTCAACCACTACCCCAGCCCCAAGAGGTAAAACACACACACACTGCAGTAAACACACACACACCACTACCCCAGCCCCAAGAGGTAAACACACACACACCACAGTCAACCACTACCCCAGCCCCAAGAGGTAAACACACACACACTGCAGTCAACCACTACCCCAGCCCCAAGAGGTAAACACACACACACACACTGCAGTCAACCACTACCCCAGCCCCAAGAGGTAAACACACACACACACACTGCAGTCAACCACTACCCCAGCCCCAAGAGGTAAACACACACACACTGCAGTCAACCACTACCCCAGCCCCACACACTGAGGTAAACACACACACACACTGCAGTCAACCACTACCCCAGCCCCAAGAACACAAACACACACTGCAGTCACACTGCAGTAAACAACCACACCCAGCCCCAAGAGGTAAACAACACACACACACTGCAGTCAACCACTACCCCAGCCCCAAGAGGTAAACACACACACACTGCAGTCAACCACTACCCCAGCCCCAAGAGGTAAACACACACACACACTGCAGTCAACCACTACCCCAGCCCCAAGAGGTAAACACACACACACTGCAGTCAACCACTACCCCAGCCCCAAGAGGTAAACACACACACACTGCAGTCAGCCACTAAGCCCCACAGCCCAAGAGGTAAACACACACACACACTGCAGTCAACCACTACCCCAGCCCCAAGAGGTAAACACACACACACTGCAGTCAACCACTACCCCAGCCCCAAGAGGTAAACACACACACACTGCAGTCAACCACTACCCCAGCCCCAAGAGGTAAACACACACACACACTGCCCCAGTCAACACACTACCCCAGCCCCAAGAGGTAAACACAAAACACAACCACACTGCCCCAAGAGGTCAACACACACTAGTCAACCACTACCCCAGCCCCAAGAGGTAAAACACACACACACTGCAGTCAACCACTACCCCAGCCCCAAGAGGTAAACAACACACACACACTGCCCCAGTCAACCACTACCCCAGCCCCAAGAGGAAAACACACACACACTGCAGTCAACCACTACCCCAGCCCCAAGAGGTAAAACACAACACACCGCAGTCAACCACTACCCCAGCCCCAAGAGGTAACACACACACCTGCAGTCAACCACTACCCCAGCCCCAAGAGGTAAACACACACACACTGCCCCAGTCAACCACTACCCCAGCCCCAAAGGAGGGCAAACACACACACGCAGTCCAACCACTACCCCAGCCCCAAGAGGTAAACACACACACACTGCAGTCAACCACTACCCCCAGCCCCAAAGAGGTAAACACACACACACTGC
>NW_027030905.1:0-2919 GCF_034236695.1 Oncorhynchus nerka
AGAATGGGTGACTAAACTTAATGTTTCATCCCTATCCCAAACCTTAACCTTTACCTTAACATTTAAGAATGGGTGACTAAACTTAATGTTTAAATCCTATCCCAAACCTTAACCCTTACCGTAACAATTCAGAATGAGTGACTAAACTTAATGTTTAAATCCTATCCCAAACCTTAACCCTTACCGTAACCATTCAGAATGAGTGACTAAACTTAATGTTTAAATCCTATCCCAAACCTTAACCCTTACCGTAACCATTCAGAATGAGTGACTAAACTTAATGTTTAAATCCTATCCCAAACCTTAACCCTTACCGTAACCATTCAGAATGAGTGACTAAACTTAATGTTTAAATCCTATCCCAAACCTTAACCCTTACCGTAACCATTCAGAATGAGTGACTAAACTTAATGTTTAAATCCTATCCCAAACCTTAACCCTTACCGTAACCATTCAGAATGAGTGACTAAACTTAATGTTTAAATCCTATCCCAAACCTTAACCCTTACCGTAACCATTCAGAATGAGTGACTAAACTTAATGTTTAAATCCTATCCCAAACCTTAACCCTTACCGTAACCATTCAGAATGAGTGACTAAACTTAATGTTTAAATCCTATCCCAAACCTTAACCCTTACCGTAACCATTCAGAATGAGTGACTAAACTTAATGTTTAAATCCTATCCCAAACCTTAACCCTTACCGTAACCATTCAGAATGAGTGACTAAACTTAATGTTTAAATCCTATCCCAAACCTTAACCCTTACCGTAACCATTCAGAATGAGTGACTAAACTTAATGTTTAAATCCTATCCCAAACCTTAACCCTTACCGTAACCATTCAGAATGAGTGACTAAACTTAATGTTTAAATCCTATCCCAAACCTTAACCCTTACCTTAACCATTCAGAATGAGTGACTAAACTTAATGTTTAAATCCTATCCCAAACCTTAACCCTTACCTTAACCATTCAGAATGAGTGACTAAACTTAATGTTTAAATCCTATCCCAAACCTTAACCCTTACCTTAACCATTCAGAATGAGTGACTAAACTTAATGTTTAAATCCTATCCCAAACCTTAACCCTTACCTTAACCATTCAGAATGAGTGACTAAACTTAATGTTTAAATCCTATCCCAAACCTTAACCCTTACCGTAACCATTCAGAATGAGTGACTAAACTTAATGTTTAAATCCTATCCCAAACCTTAACCCTTACCGTAACCATTCAGAATGAGTGACTAAACTTAATGTTTAAATCCTATCCCAAACCTTAACCCTTACCGTAACCATTCAGAATGAGTGACTAAACTTAATGTTTAAATCCTATCCCAAACCTTAACCCTTACCTTAACCATTCAGAATGAGTGACTAAACTTAATGTTTAAATCCTATCCCAAACCTTAACCCTTACCTTAACCATTCAGAATGAGTGACTAAACTTAATGTTTAAATCCTATCCCAAACCTTAACCCTTACCTTAACCATTCAGAATGAGTGACTAAACTTAATGTTTAAATCCTATCCCAAACCTTAACCCTTACCTTAACCATTCAGAATGAGTGACTAAACTTAATGTTTACATCCTATCCCAAACCTTAACCCTTACCTTAACCATTCAGAATGGGTGACTAAACTTAATGTTTAAATCCTATCCCAAACCTTAACCTTTACCTTAACCATTCAGAATGAGTGACTAAACTTAATGTTTAAATCCCTATCCCAAACCTTAACCCTTACCTTAACCATTCAAGAATGAGTGACTAAACTTAATGTTTACATCCCTATCCCACATACCTTAACCTTTACCTTAACCATTTAAGAATGGGTGACTAAACTTAATGTTTAAATCCTATCCCAAACCTTAACCCTTACCGTAACCATTCAGAATGAGTGACTAAACTTAATGTTTAAATCCTATCCCAAACCTTAACCCTTACCGTAACCATTCAGAATGAGTGACTAAACTTAATGTTTAAATCCTATCCCAAACCTTAACCCTTACCTTAACCATTCAGAATGAGTGACTAAACTTAATGTTTAAATCCTATCCCAAACCTTAACCCTTACCTTAACCATTCAGAATGAGTGACTAAACTTAATGTTTAAATCCTATCCCAAACCTTAACCCTTACCGTAACCATTCAGAATGAGTGACTAAACTTAATGTTTAAATCCTATCCCAAACCTTAACCCTTACCGTAACCATTCAGAATGAGTGACTAAACTTAATGTTTAAATCCTATCCCAAACCTTAACCCTTACCGTAACCATTCAGAATGAGTGACTAAACTTAATGTTTAAATCCTATCCCAAACCTTAACCCTTACCGTAACCATTCAGAATGAGTGACTAAACTTAATGTTTAAATCCTATCCCAAACCTTAACCCTTACCGTAACCATTCAGAATGAGTGACTAAACTTAATGTTTAAATCCTATCCCAAACCTTAACCCTTACCGTAACCATTCAGAATGAGTGACTAAACTTAATGTTTAAATCCTATCCCAAACCTTAACCCTTACCGTAACCATTCAGAATGAGTGACTAAACTTAATGTTTAAATCCTATCCCAAACCTTAACCCTTACCGTAACCATTCAGAATGAGTGACTAAACTTAATGTTTAAATCCTATCCCAAACCTTAACCCTTACCGTAACCATTCAGAATGAGTGACTAAACTTAATGTTTAAATCCTATCCCAAACCTTAACCCTTACCTTAACCATTCAGAATGAGTGACTAAACTTAATGTTTAAATCCTATCCCAAACCTTAACCCTTATCTTAACCATTCAGAATGAGTGACTAAACTTAATGTTTAAATCCTATCCCAAACCTTAACCCTTACCGTAACCATTCAGAATGAGTGACTAAACTTAATGTTTAAATCCTATCCCAAACCTTAACCCTTA
>NW_027030906.1:0-2922 GCF_034236695.1 Oncorhynchus nerka
GAGTAAGTGATACTATCCGGAAGTGGTGTTCCTATCCAGAGCAGTGATACTAGTAGTGATACCATCCAGAGTAGCGATTACTAGCAGCGATTACTATCCAAAGTAGTGATACTCGCGGTGATACTATCCAGAGTAGTGATACTAGCGGTGATACTATCCAGAGTAGTGATACTATCAGAGCAGTGATACTATCAGAGCAGTGATACTATCAGGCAGTGATACTATCAGAGCAGTGATACTATCCCAGAGTAGTGATACTATCCAGAGCAGTGATACTATCCAGAGTAAGTGATACTATCCAGAGTAAGTGATACTATCAGCAGTGATACTATCCAGAGCAGTGATACTATCCAGAGTAGTGGATACTATCCAGAGCAGTGATACTATCCAGAGTGAGTGATTACTATCGAGGTAGTGATACACTAGCAGTGATGCCTATCCCGGAATAGTGATACTATCCAGAGCAGTGATACTATCGGAGTAAGTGACAGTACTATCCAGAGCAGTGATACTATCCAGAGCAGTGATACTATCCAGAGCAGTGATACTATCCAGAGCGGTGATACTATCCAGGTAGTGATACTATCCAGAGCAGTGATACTATCCAGAGCAGTGATACTATCCAGAGTAGTGATACTATCCAGAGCAGTTATACTAGTAGTGATACTATCCAGAGCAGTGATACTATCCAGAGGAGTGATACTATCCAGAGCAGTGATACTATCCAGAGCAGTGATACTATCCAGAGCAGTGATACTATCCAGAGTAAGTGATACTATCCAGAGTACTGATACTAGTAGTGATACTAGTAGTGATACTATCCAGAGTAGTGATACTATCCAGAGCAGTGATACTAGTAGTGATACTATCCAGAGTAGTGATACTATCCAGAGCAGTGATACTAGCAGTGATACTATCCAGAGTAGTGATACTAGTAGTGATACTATCCAGAGCAGTGATACTATCCAGAGTAGTGATACTATCCAGAGCAGTGATACTATCCAGAGCAGTGATACTAGCAGTGATACTATCCAGAGCAGTGATACTATCCAGAGTAGTGATACTATCCAGAGCAGTGATACTATCCAGAGTAAGTGATACTATCCAGAGCAGTGATACTATCAGAGCAGTGATACTATCCAGAGCAGTGATACTATCCAGATTAGTGATACTATCCAGATTAGTGATACTATCCAGAGTTGTGATACTATCCAGAGTAGTGATACTATCCAGAACAGTGATACTATCCAGAGTAAGTGATACTATCCAGAGTAGTGATACTATCCAGAGCAGTGATACTAGTAGTGATACTATCCAGAGTAGTGATACTAGCAGTGATACTATCCAAAGTAGTGATACTAGCAGTGATACTATCCAGAGTAGTGATACTAGCAGTGATACTATCCAGAGTAGTGATACTATCCAGAGCAGTGATACTATCCAGAGCAGTGATACTATCCAGAGCAGTGATACTATCCTGAGTAGTGATACTATCCAGAGCAGTGATACTATCCAGGCAGTGATGCTAGTAGTGATGCTGTGGGTAATTGCTATCCAGAGTAGTGATACTATCAGGCTGGTGATACTATCAGGTAAGTGATGCTATCCAGTGGTGATGCTATCCCAGGCAGTGATACTATCAGGGTATTAGTGCTATCCAGGTAGTGATACTATCCAGAGTAAGTGATACTATCAGGTAGTGATGCTAGCAGTGATACTATCCAGGTGTGATGCTATCAGGTAGTGATACTATCCAGGTAGTGATACTATCAGGTAGTGATGCTATCCAGAGCAGTGATACTATCCAGAGTAAGTGATACTATCCAGGTAGTGATACTATCAGTGATACTAGTAGTGATACTATCCAGAGTAGTGATACTATCCAGAGCAGTGATACTATCCAGAGCAGTGATACTATCCAGAAAGCAGTGATACTATCAGTGATACTATCCAGAGTATTGATACTCAGCAGTGATACTATCCAGAGCAGTGGATACTATCCAGAGCAGTGATACTATCCAGAGCAAGGGATACTATCCAGAGCAGTGATACTATCAGTGATACTATCCAGGTAAGTGATACTATCCAAGTGATACTATCCAGAGCTGATACTATCCAGGTGGTGATGCTAGTAGTGATACTAGTAGTGATACTATCCAGAGTAGTGATATCCAGAGCAGATACTAGGTAGTGATACTATCCAGAGTATTGATACTAGCAGTGATACTATCCAGAGCAGTGATGCTATCCAGGCGGTGATGCTAGCGGTGGTGCTATCCAGGTAGTGATGCTAGCAGTGATACTATCCAGGTAATTGATACTAGCAGTGATACTATCCAGGTAGTGATGCTATCCAGAGCAGTGATACTATCCCGGAGCAGTGATGCTATCAGGCAGTGGTATTATCCAGGTAGTGAGTACTATCCAGGTGATGCTGTCGGGCGGTGATGCTATCCGGAGCGGTGATGCTATCCCGGAGCAGTGATACTGGTAGTGACGCTATCCGGGTGATTTGATACTATCAGTGATACTATCCAGGTAGTGATACTAGTAGTGATACTATCCAGAGCAGTGATACTATCGAGCAGTGCACTATCAGTGATACTATCCAGAGTAGTGATACTAGCAGTGATACTATCCAGAGCAGTGATACTAGCAGTGATACTATCAGAGTAGTGATACTATCCAGAGCAGTGATACTATCCAGAGCAGTGATACTATCCAGAGTAGTGATACTATCCAGAGCAGTTATACTAGTAGTGATACTATCCAGAGCAGTGATACTATCCAGAGCAGTGATACTATCCAGAGTAAGTGATACTATCCAGAGTAGTGATACTATCCAGAGTAGTGATACTAGTAGTGATACTAGTAGTGATACTATCCAGAGTAGTGATACTATCCAGAGCAGTGATACTAGTA
>NW_027030907.1:0-2924 GCF_034236695.1 Oncorhynchus nerka
CTACACTGTTACTGGAACTCCTACAGTTAACCCTACACTGTTGCTAAGGATCTACAGTAACCCTACACTGTTAGTGAGATCTACAGTAACCCTGCACTGTTACTGGGAGCATCTGCAGTGGCCCTGCACTGTTGCTGGGCTCCATGCACACTGTTACTGGGATCTACGGATGGCCCTGCACTGTTACTGGGATCTGCAGTGGCCCTGCACTGTTGCTAGGATCTGCAGTGGCCCTGCATGTTGCTGGGATCTGCAGTGGCCCTGCTTTGCTGTTGCTGGGATCTGCAGTGGCCCTGCACTGTTACTGGGGATCTGCAGTGGCCCTGCACTTTGTTGCTGGGATCTGCAGCTGGCCCTACGCTGTTACTGGGATCTGCGGCTAACCCTACACTGTTGCTGGGATCTGCAGTGGCCCTGCCTGTTGGTGGGATCTGCAGCCTGACCCTACAGTTGCCCTGCACTGTTGCTGGGATCTGCAGTGGCCTGCACTGTTGCTGGGATCTGCAGCTGGCCCTGCACGTTGCTGACGTTGCAGTGGCCTCTGCTGTTGCTGGGATCTGCAGTGGCCCTGCATGCACTGTTGCTAGGGATCTGCAGTGGCCCTGCATCTGCTGTTGCTGAGGATCTGCAGTAGACCCTACACTGTTACTAGGATCTGCAGCTGGCCCTGCACTGTTGCTGGGATCTGCAGTGACCCTGCACTGTTGCTGGGCTCTGCAGCTAACCCTGCACTGTTACTGGGATCTGCAGTGACCCTACACTGTTACTAGGGTCTGCAGTGGCCCTGCAACTGGCCCTACACTGTTACTGGGAGCTCTACAGTGGCCCTGCACTGTTGCTGGGTCTGCAGCTGGCCCTGCACTGTTGCTAGGGATCTGCAGCTAACCCTGCACTGTTGCTAGGGCTCTGCAGCTGAGCCCTGCACTGTTACTAGGATCTGCAGCTGGCCCTGCACTGTTACTGAGGAGCTCTGCAGTAACCCTACACTGTTACTGAGGACTCTGCAGCTAACCCTACACTGTTACTAGGGCTCTACAGCTAACCCTACACTGTTACTAGGGCTCTACAGCTAACCCTACACTGTTACTAGAGCTCTACAGCTAACCCTACACTGTTACTAGGGCTCTACAGCTAACCCTACACTGTTACTAGGGCTCTACAGCTAACCCTACACTGTTACTAGAGCTCTACAGCTAACCCTACACTGTTACTAGGGCTCTACAGCTAACCCTACACTGTTACTGGGCTCTACAGCTAACCCTACACTGTTACTAGGGCTCTACAGCTAACCCTACACTGTTACTAGGGCTCTACAGCTAACCCTACACTGTTACTAGGGCTCTACAGCTAACCCTACACTGTTACTAGGGCTCTACAGCTAACCCTACACTGTTACTAGAGCTCTACAGTTAACCCTACACTGTTACTAGGGCTCTACAGCTAACCCTACACTGTTACTAGGGCTCTACAGTTAACCCTACACTGTTACTAGGGCTCTACAGCTAACCCTACACTGTTACTAGGGCTCTGCAGTAACCCTACACTGTTACTAGGAGCTCTACAGTAACCCTACACTGTTGCTAGGGATCTACAGCTAACCCTACACTGTTACTAGGGACTCTACAGCTAACCCTACACTGTTACTAGAGCTCTACAGCTAACCCTACACTGTTACTAGGGCTCTACAGCTAACCCTACACTGTTACTAGGGCTCTACAGCTAACCCTACACTGTTACTAGGATCTGCAGCTAGCCCTGCACTGTTACTGGGCTCTGCAGCTAACCCTGCACTGTTACTAGGGCTCTACAGCTAACCCTACACTGTTACTGGGCTATGCATGGCTACACTGCTGGGACAGCTAACCCTACACTGTTACTAGGGCTCTACAGTTAACCCTACACTGTTGCTAGGGCTCTACAGCTAACTCCTACACTGTTACTAGGGCTCTACAGCTAACCCTACACTGTTACTAGGGACTCTACAGCTAACCCTACACTGTTACTGGGTCTACAGTACCCTACACTGTTACTGGGCTCTACAGCTAACCCTACACTGTTACTAGAGCTGCTACCTACACTGTTACTAGGAGTCTACAGTAACCCTACACTGTTACTAGGGCTCTACAGCTAACCCTACACTGTTACTAGGGCTCTACAGCTAACCCTACACTGTTACTAGGGCTCTACAGCTAACCCTACACTGTTACTAGGGCTCTACAGCTAACCCTACACTGTTACTAGGGCTCTACAGCTAACCCTACACTGTTACTAGGGCTCTACAGCTAACCCTACACTGTTACTAGGGCTCTACAGCTAACCCTACACTGTTACTAGAGCTCTACAGCTAACCCTACACTGTTACTAGGGCTCTACAGCTAACCCTACACTGTTACTAGGCTCTACAGCTAACCCTACACTGTTACTAGGGCTCTGCAGCTAACCCTACACTGTTACTAGGGACTCTACAGCTAACCCTACACTGTTACTAGAGCTCTACAGCTAACCCTACACTGTTACTAGGGCTCTACAGCTAACCCTACACTGTTACTAGAGCTCTACAGCTAACCCTACACTGTTACTAGGGCTCTACAGCTAACCCTACACTGTTACTAGGGCTCTACAGCTAACCCTACACTGTTACTAGGGCTCTACAGCTAACCCTACACTGTTACTAGGGCTCTACAGCTAACCCTACACTGTTACTAGAGCTCTACAGTTAACCCTACACTGTTACTAGGACTCTACAGTAACCTGCGCTGTTACTGGGATCTCAGTGGCCCTACATGTTGCTGGGATCTGCAGTGGGCCACGCCCTGCACTGTACTGGATCTGCAGTGGCCCTGCACTGTTGCTGGGATCTGCAGTGGCCCTGCGCTGTTGCTGGGATCTGCAGTGGCCCTGCACTGTTGCTGGGATCTGCAGTG
>NW_027030908.1:0-2925 GCF_034236695.1 Oncorhynchus nerka
ACATACAAACACAGAGCAAGGACTGAGGAAAACAAAGGGTTTAAATACAATCAGGGGAAACGAGGCACAGGTGCAAATAATAATGGGGATCAAGGGAAAACAAAAGGTCAAAAGGCACAATGGGGGCATCTAGTGACCAAAAACCGGAACAACCCTGGCCAAATCCTGACAGGTAGATGGGTATTCTGATAGGCTGAAAGACCAGGTGGTTCTAGTGTTAAGGACTGGTAGATGGGTGTTCTGATAGGCTGAAAGACCAGGTGGTTCTAGTGTTAAGGACTGGTAGATGGGTGTTCTGATAGGCTGAAAGACCAAGTGGTTCTAGTGTTAAGGACTGGTAGATGGGTATTCTGATAGGCTGAAAGACCAGGTGGTTCTAGTGTTAAGGACTGGTAGATGGGTGTTCTGATAGGCTGAAAGACCAGGTGGTTCTAGTGTTAAGGACTGGTAGATGGGTGTTCTGATAGGCTGAAAGACCAAGTGGTTCTAGTGTTAAGGACTGGTAGATGGGTGTTCTGATAGGCTGAAAGACCAGGTGGTTCTAGCGTTATTAAGGACTGGTAGATGGGTGTTGCTCATGCATTCACTCACGCTGACCAGCTCCAGTACTTTGTTCTTGACTAAAGCCTCCAAGTCAGCATTGACTTTTGGTCGTGTTAAAGACGTATACAGGTGAATCTGTCGCTGTGAGAGGCATTACTGATGTCACAGTTCAGGTAAACAGACCAACTCTATGTTGTGAAGGGAGACTATGCATCACTGATGTCACAGTTCA
The DNA here is from genome assembly GCF_034236695.1 of Oncorhynchus nerka. Classification (NCBI taxonomy): domain Eukaryota; kingdom Metazoa; phylum Chordata; class Actinopteri; order Salmoniformes; family Salmonidae; genus Oncorhynchus; species Oncorhynchus nerka. Next base: position 776 of record NW_027030908.1, read on the forward strand.
GGTAAACAGACCAACTCTATGTTGTGAAGGGAGACTATCCATCACTACTGGGATGTTCATAGTTGAACTGTCTGCAGGGCAGGTCCTTCTTTCAGAACCTTTTGTTTGCTGTCTGACTTAATGCCAAGCTTACATGTAATGTCGTTCGTACAACCCTGCTGTCCATTAAATATGTTTCTTTAAGATGGCAGGTCGGTCTGTCATTGTCTGCACTGATGACCAGTCCAGTGTGATTCTTTAAGATGGCAGGTAGGTCTGTCATTGTCTGCACTGATGACCAGTCACTCACCTCAGTGTTCTCTTTCTTAACGGTGTGAACATCTCTATTTGTCTTTCGTTGGAATGTCTGTTTCTTGTTTCCCGTTTAGCATTTTCTGTTCTCTTATTGTTTTGTCAAATGTGCATTTTCTTACCACAGGCTGGACCATGTCCTTACCTCAGCATGTAGAAGCCTGATGTCCCACCTTCCCACAGGCTGGACCATGTCCTTACCTCAGCATGTAGAAGCCTGATGTCCCACCTTCCCACAGGCTGGACCATGTCCTTACCTCAGCATGTAGAAGCCTGATGTCCCACCTTCCCACAGGCTGGACCATGTCCTTACTTCAGCATGTAGAAGCCTGATGTCCCACCTTCCTACAGGCTGGACCATGTCCTTACCTCAGCATGTAGAAGCCTGATGTCCCTTTATACCACAGGCTGGACCATGTCCTTACCTCAGCATGTAGGAGCCTGATGTCCCACCTACCCACAGGCTGGACCATGTCCTTACCTCAGCATGTAGAAGCCTGATGTCCCTTTATACCACAGGCTGGACCATGTCCTTACCTCAGCATGTAGAAGCCTGATGTCCCTTTATACCACAGGCTGGACCATGTCCTTACCTCAGCATGTAGAAGCCTGATGTCCCACCTTCCTACAGGCTGGACCATGTCCTTACCTCAGCATGTAGAAGCCTGATGTCCCACCTTCCACAGGCTGGACCATGTCCTTACCTCAGCATGTAGAAGCCTGATGTCCCACCTTCCTACAGGCTGGACCATGTCCTTACCTCAGCATGTAGAAGCCTGATGTCCCACCTTCCCACAGGCTGGACCATGTCCTTACCTCAGCATGTAGAAGCCTGATGTCCCACCTTCCCACAGGCTGGACCATGTCCTTACCTCAGCATGTAGAAGGCTGATGTCCCACCTTCCCACAGGCTGGACCATGTCCTTACCTCAGCATGTAGAAGCCTGATGTCCCACCTTCCTACAGGCTGGACCATGTCCTTACCTCAGCATGTAGAAGCCTGATGTCCACAGGCTGGACCATGTCCTTACCTCAGCATGTAGAAGCCTGATGTCCCACAGGCTGGACCCTGCCTGATGTCCCACCTACCCACAGGCTGGACCATGTCCTTACCTCAGCATGTAGAAGCCTGATGTCCCTTTATACCACAGGCTGGACCATGTCCTTACCTCAGCATGTAGAAGCCTGATGTCCCTTTATACCACAGGCTGGACCATGTCCTTACCTCAGCATGTAGAAGCCTGATGTCCCACCTTCCTACAGGCTGGACCATGTCCTTACCTCAGCATGTAGAAGCCTGATGTCCCACCTTCCCACAGGCTGGACCATGTCCTTACCTCAGCATGTAGAAGCCTGATGTCCCACCTTCCTACAGGCTGGACCATGTCCTTACCTCAGCATGTAGAAGCCTGATGTCCCACCTTCCTACAGGCTGGACCATGTCCTTACCTCAGCATGTAGAAGCCTGATGTCCCACCTTCCCACAGGCTGGACCATGTCCTTACCTCAGCATGTAGAAGGCTGATGTCCCACCTTGCCACAATGGAAGCATGTGACTGATTTCCACTCTCTGATAATCAGTTGAAACTCTGTGCACTTTTCCTTTTTTTGTGATCAACTTATTATTTATTTTAAAGAAACAAAGACAAGAACAAATAGCAGCAGGAATGATTATACATCTAGAGACACAATACTGTTAATATATATATCAGAACAAATAGCAGCAGGAATGGTTATACATCTAGAGACACAATACTGTTAAAATATATATAATAGTATACTAGTTTTTGCATGTAAATACAATCATAATAATACAATCAGTAAGGTTCACATTTAAAATGTGTCGTGGAAATTTCCTC
>NW_027030909.1:0-2926 GCF_034236695.1 Oncorhynchus nerka
AGCAGCCCAGTGTGTGGTGAGAGAGAGAGAGAGATGGAGACAGCAGCCCAGTGTGTGGTGAGAGAGAGAGAGAGATATGGAGACAGCAGCCCAGTGTGTGGTGAGAGAGAGAAAGAGAGATGGAGACAGCAGCCCAGTGTGTGGTGAGAGAGAGAGACAGAGATATGGAGACAGCAGCCCAGTGTGTGGTGAGAGAGAGAGAGAGAGACAGCAGCCCAGTGTGTGGTGAGAGAGAGACAGAGATATGGAGACAGCAGCCCAGTGTGTGGTGAGAGAAGAGAGACAGAGAGATGGAGACAGCAGCCCAGTGTGTGGTGAGAGAGAGAGACAGAGAGATGGAGACAGCAGCCCAGTGTGTGGTGAGAGAGAGCAGAGAGATGGAGACAGCAGCCCAGTGTGTGGTAGAGAGAGAGAGACAGAGAGATGGAGACAGCAGCCCAGTGTGTGGTGAGAGAGAGACAGAGAGATGGAGACAGCAGCCCAGTGTGTGGTGAGAGAGAGAGACAGAGAAGATGGAGACAGCAGCCCAGTGTGTGGTGAGAGAGAGAGAGCAGAGATGGAGACAGCAGCCCAGTGTGTGGTGAGAGAGAGACAGAGAGATGGAGACAGCAGCCCAGTGTGTGGTGAGAGAGAGAGAGACAGAGAGATGGAGACAGCAGCCCAGTGCGTGGTGAGAGAGAGAGACAGAGATATGGAGACAGCAGCCCAGTGTGTGGTGAGAGAGAGACAGAGAGATGGAGACAGCAGCCCAGTGTGTGGTGAGAGAGAGAGACAGAGAGATGGAGACAGCAGCCCAGTGTGTGGTGAGAGAGAGAGAGACAGAGATGATGGAGACAGCAGCCCAGTGTGTGGTGAGAGAGAGACAGAGAGATGGAGACAGCAGCCCAGTGTGTGGTGAGAGAGAGAGACAGAGAGATGGAGACAGCAGCCCAGTGTGTGGTGAGAGAGAGAGAGAGAGGCAGATGGAGACAGAAGCCCAGTGTGTGGTAGAGAGAGAGAGACAGAGAGATGGAGACAGCAGCCCAGTGTGTGGTGAGAGAGAAGAGACAGAGATATGGAGACAGCAGCCCAGTGCGTGAGTGAGAGAGAGAGACAGAGACGAGACGAGCTCAGTGAGTGAGAGAGAGAGACAGAGATATGGAGACAGCAGCCCAGTGTGTGGTGAAGAGAGAGACAGAGAGAGATGGAGACAGCAGCCCAGTGTGTGGTGGAGAGAGAGAGAGAGATATGGAGACAGCAGCCCAGTGTGTGGTGAGAGAGAGAGAGAGAGATGGAGACAGCAGCCCAGTGTGTGGTGAGAGAGAGAGAGCGAGAGAGAGATGGAGACAGCAGCCCAGTGTGTGGTGAGAGAGAGAGACAGAGCGGATGGAGACAGAAGCCCAGTGTGTGGTGAGAGAGAGACAGAGAGAGATTGAGACAGCAGCCCAGTGTGGGTGAGAGAGATGGAGAGAGGAGAGAAGAGAGAGATGGAGACAGCAGCCCAGTGTGTGGTGAGAGAGAGAGAGCAGAGAGTATGGAGACAGCAGCCCAGTGCGTGGGTGAGAGAGAGAGAGAGACGAGAGAGATGGAGACAGCAGCCCAGTGTGTGGTGTGACGAGAGAGAGAGAGAGAGAGAGAGAGAGAGAGACAACAGCCCAGTGTGTGGTGAGAGAGAGACAGAGAGATGGAGACAGCAGCCCAGTGTGTGGTGAGAGAGAGAGAGAGATGGAGACAGCAGCCCAGTGTAGTGTAGAGAGTAGTAGAGAGAGAGATGGAGACAGCAGCCCAGTGTGTGGTGAGAGAGAGAGAGAAGAGAGATGGAGACAGCAGCCCAGTGTGTGGTGAGAGAGAGAGAGAGAGAGATGGAGACAGCAGCCCAGTGTGGTGAGAGAGAGAGAGAGACAGAGATATGAAGACAGCAGCCCAGTGTGGTGAAGTGAGAGAGAGAGAAATAGAGAGAAGAGACAGCAGCCCAGTGTGTGGTGAGAGAGAGAGAGAGAGAGAGATGGAGACAGCAGCCCAGTGTGTCGGTGAGTGGTGAGAGAGAGGAGAGAGATGGAGACAGCAGCCCAGTGTGTGGTGTGAGAGAGAGAGAGAGAGAGAGATGAAGACAGCAGCCCAGTGTGTGGTGAGAGAGAGAGAGAGATGAGACAGCAGCCCAGTGGCGTGTGGAGAGAGAGAGAGAGATGGAGACAGCACCCAGTGTGTGGTAGAGAGAGAGAGAGAGAGAGATGGAGACAGCAGCCCAGTTTGTGGTGTAGAGAGAGAGAGAGAGATGGAGATAGCAGCCAGTGTGTGGGTGTGAGCAGAGAGAGAGAGAGAGAGAGAGAGAGAGAGATGGGAGACAGACAGCCCAGTGTGTGGTGTAGAGAGAGAGATGAAGACAGCAGCCCAGTGTGTGGTAGAGAGAGAGAGAGAGAGAGAGAGAGAGAGAGAGAGAGGAGAGAGAGAGATGAGAGACAGCAGCGACCAAGTAGTGTGGTGTGAGGAGAGAGAGAGAGAGAGATGGAGGTATGAGTAGAGTGTGTGAGTGTAGAGAGAGAGAGAGAGAGAGAGATGGAGATAGCAGCCCAGTGCGTGGTGGCAGATGTAGAGAGAAGAGAGATGGGAGACAGCAGACCCAGTGTGGCGGGTGTGAAGAGAGAGAAAAGAGAGATGGGAACCCAGCAGCCCAGTGTGGTGTGAGAGAGAGAGAGAGATGGAGACAGCAGCCCAGTGTGGTAGAGAGAGAGAGAGAGAGAGAGAGAGAGATGGAGACAGCGGCCCAGTGGTGGCAGAGGAGAGAGAGAGAGAGAGAGAGAGAGAGAGAGATGAAGACAGGCAGTGTGTGGTGTGAGAGAGAGAGAGAGAGAGAGAGAGAGAGAGAGAGAGAGAGAGGGTGAGAACAGCCCAGTGTGTGGTGTGAGAGAGAGAGAGAGAGATGGAGACAGCCCAGTGTGTGGTGTGA
>NW_027030910.1:0-2930 GCF_034236695.1 Oncorhynchus nerka
ATTAAATGGAGTCAGATAGTCAGGTTAATTAAATGGAGTCAGATAGTCAGGTTAATTAACTGGAGTCAGATAGTCAGGTTTATTAAATGGAGTCAGATAGTCAGGTTAATTAAATGGAGTCAGATAGTCAGGTTAATTAAATGGAGTCAGATAGTCAGGTTAATTAAATGGAGTCAGGTTAATTAAATGGAGTCAGATAGTCAGGTTAATTAAATGGAGTCAGATAGTCAGGTTTATTAAATGGAGTCAGGTTTATTAAATGGAGTCAGATAGTCAGGTTAATTAAATGGAGTCAGATAGTCAGGTTTATTAAATGGAGTCAGGTTTATTAAATGGAGTCAGATAGTCAGGTTAATTAAATGGAGTCAGATAGTCAGGTTAATTAAATGGAGTCAGATAGTCAGGTTAATTAAATGGAGTCAGGTTAATTAAATGGAGTCAGATAGTCAGGTTAATTAAATGGAGTCAGATAGTCAGGTTAATTAAATGGAGTCAGGTTAATTAAATGGAGTCAGATAGTCAGGTTAATTAAATGGAGTCAGGTTAATTAAATGGAGTCAGATAGTCAGGTTAATTAAATGGAGTCAGATAGTCAGGTTAATTAAATGGAGTCAGATAGTCAGGTTAATTAAATGGAGTCAGATAGTCAGGTTAATTAAATGGAGTCAGATAGTCAGGTTAATTAAATGGAGTCAGATAGTCAGGTTAATTAAATGGAGTCAGATAGTCAGGTTAATTAAATGGAGTCAGATAGTCAGGTTTATTAAATGGAGTCAGATAGTCAGGTTAATTAAATGGAGTCAGATAGTCAGGTTAATTAAATGGAGTCAGATAGTCAGGTTTATTAAATGGAGTCAGATAGTCAGGTTTATTAAATGGAGTCAGATAGTCAGGTTAATTAAATGGAGTCAGATAGTCAGGTTAATTAAATGGAGTCAGATAGTCAGGTTAATTAAATGGAGTCAGATAGTCAGGTTAATTAAATGGAGTCAGATAGTCAGGTTTATTAAATGGAGTCAGATAGTCAGGTTAATTAAATGGAGTCAGGTTAATTAACTGGAGTCAGATAGTCAGGTTAATTAAATGGAGTCAGATAGTCAGGTTAATTAAATGGAGTCAGATAGTCAGGTTTATTAAATGGAGTCAGATAGTCAGGTTAATTAAATGGAGTCAGGTTAATTAAATGGAGTCAGATAGTCAGGTTAATTAAATGGAGTCAGATAGTCAGGTTTATTAAATGGAGTCAGATAGTCAGGTTAATTAAATGGAGTCAGGTTAATTAAATGGAGTCAGATAGTCAGGTTAATTAAATGGAGTCAGATAGTCAGGTTTATTAAATGGAGTCAGATAGTCAGGTTTATTAAATGGAGTCAGGTTAATTAACTGGAGTCAGATAGTCAGGTTAATTAAATGGAGTCAGATAGTCAGGTTTATTAAATGGAGTCAGATAGTCAGGTTAATTAACTGGAGTCAGATAGTCAGGTTAATTAAATGGAGTCAGGTTAATTAACTGGAGTCAGATAGTCAGGTTAATTAAATGGAGTCAGATAGTCAGGTTTATTAAATGGAGTCAGATAGTCAGGTTAATTAAATGGAGTCAGGTTAATTAAATGGAGTCAGATAGTCAGGTTAATTAAATGGAGTCAGATAGTCAGGTTAATTAAATGGAGTCAGATAGTCAGGTTTATTAAATGGAGTCAGATAGTCAGGTTAATTAAATGGAGTCAGATAGTCAGGTTAATTAAATGGAGTCAGATAGTCAGGTTAATTAAATGGAGTCAGATAGTCAGGTTAATTAAATGGAGTCAGATAGATCGAGAGTCATTAATTAAAATGAGTCAGATAGTCAGGTTAATTAAATGGAGTCAGATAGTCAGGTTTACTAAATGGAGTCAGGTTTATTAAATGGAGTCAGGTTAATTAAATGGAGTCAGATGTTTTTTGGTGTAACTCTACTTAACTATTTTTATTTTGGAATATTTTTTATTTTACTACTCTACATTCCTAAAGAAAATAATGTACTTTTTACTCCATACATTTTCCCTGACACCTGAAAGTACTGGTTACATTTACCCTGACACCTGAAAGTACTGGTTACATTTTCCCTGACACCCGAAAGTACTGGTTAAATTTTCCCTGACACCTGAAAGTACTGGTTACATTTTCCCTGACACCTGGAAAGTACTGGGTTACATTTACCCTGACACCTGAAAGTACTGGTTACATTTTCCCTGACACCTGAAAGTACTGGTTACATTTTCCCTGACACCTGAAAGTACTGGTTACATTTTCCCTGACACCTGAAAGTACTGGTTACATTTACCCTGACACCTGAAAGTACTGGTTACATTTACCCTGACACCTGAAAGTACTGGTTACATTTTCCCTGACACCTGAAAGTACTGGTTACATTTTCCCTGACACCTGAAAGTACTGGTTACATTTACCCTGACACCTGAAAGTACTGGTTACATTTTCCCTGACACCTGAAAGTACTGGTTACATTTACCCTGACACCTGAAAGTACTGGTTACATTTTCCTGACACCTGAAAGTACTGGTTACATTTTCCCTGACACCTGAAAGTACTGGTTACATTTACCCTGACACCTGAAAGTACTGGTTACATTTACCCTGACACCTGAAAGTACTGGTTACATTTACCCTGACACCTGAAAGTACTGGTTACATTTTCCCTGACACCTGAAAGTACTGGTTACATTTTCCCTGACACCTGAAAGTACTGGTTACATTTTCCCTGACACCTGAAAGTACTGGGTTACATTTACCCTGACACCTGAAAGTACTGGTTACATTTTCCCTGACACCTGAAAGTACTGGTTACATTTTCCCTGACACCTGAAAGTACTGGTTACATTTTCCTGACACCTGAAAGTACTCGGTTACATTTACCCTGACACCTGAAAGTAC
>NW_027030911.1:0-2930 GCF_034236695.1 Oncorhynchus nerka
TAATGGTGTAGTGTCAGTAGTTCTGTAATGGTGTAATGGTGTAGTGTCAGTAGTTCCGTAATGGTGTAGTGTCAGTAGTTCCGTGAATGGTGTAGTGCCAGTAGTCCTGTAATGGTGTAGTGTCAGTAGTTCCAGTAATGGTGCAGTGGTCAGTAGTTCCGCAACGGTGTAGTGTCAGTAGTTCCAATGGTGTAGGTCAGTAGTCTCTGTAATGGTGTAGTGTCATAGTCCGTGAATGGTGTGAGGTCAGTAGTCCAGAATGGTGTAGTGTCAGTAGTCCAAGAATGGTGCAGTGTCAGTGTCCCGTAAACAGTAGTGGTCAGTAGTCCTGGTAACGGTGCAGTGGTCAGGTCCGAGAATGGGTAGGTCAGCACATTTAACGAAAGGTCAGCAGTTCCAGAATGGTGAGTGTCAGTAGTTCCAATGGTGTAGTGTCAGTAGTCCGGGTGGATGGTGTAGGTCAGTAGTCCTGTAATGGTAGAGTCAGTAGTCCAGAATGGTGTAGTGTCAGTAGTTCCAGAATGGTAATGGTGAAAGTCAGTAGTCCCAATGGTGTAGTTCTGTAATGGTGTAGTGTCAGTAGTTCCAGAATGGTGTAGTGTCAGTAGTTCCAGAATGGTGTAGTGTCAGTAGTTCCAGAATGGTGTAGTGTCAGTAGTCAGAATGGGTAGTGTCAGTAGTCCAGAATGGTGTAGTGTCAGTAGTCCTGTGAATGGTGTAGGTCAGTAGTAATGGTGTATGTCAGTAGTTCCAGAATGGTGTCAGTAGTAATGGTGTAGGTCAGTAGTCCAAGAATGGTGCAGTGGTCATAGGTGTAATGGTGTAGGTCAGTAGTTCCAGAATGGTGTAGTGTCAGTAGGTAATGGTGTAGTGTCAGTAGTCTCCAGTAATGGTGTAGTGTCAGTAGTTCTGTAATGGTGTAGTGTCAGTAGTTCTGTAATGGTGTAGTGTCAGTAGTCCTGCAATGGTGAGTGTCATAGTTCTGTAATGGTGTAGTGTCAGTAGTCTCTGTAATGGTGTAGTGTCAGTAGTTCCAGTAATGGTGTAGTTCCGTAATGGTGTAGTGTCAGTAGTCCTGTAATGGTGTAGTGTCAGTAGTTCCAATGGTGTAGTTCCAGAATGGTGTAGTGTCAGTAGTTCCAATGGTGTGCGTCAGTAGTCCTTAAATGGCGTAGTCAGTAGTCTGGTAATGGTGAGGTCAGTAGTTCCAATGGTAGTGTCAGTAGTCCAGACGGTGTAGCAGGCCGTAGTCCGTAATGGTGTAGTGTCAGTAGTTCCCATCGGTGTAGTGTCAGTAGTTCCGTAATGGTGGTAGTCTAGAAATGGTGTAGTGTCAGTAGTTCTGTAATGGTGCAGTGTCAGTAGTTCCGTAATGGTGTAGTTCTGTAATGGTGTAGTCAGTTCTATAATGGGTGTAATGGTTCTGTATTAGTTGTGGTGTCAGTAGTTCCGTAATGGGTAATATCAATTAGTTCCGTAATGGTGTGGTGTCAGTAGTCTCAAATGGTGTAGTGTCCTGTAATGGTAGTTCGGTGCAGGTCTAATGCACAGTTTCAGTCCCGGTAATGGTGTAGTGTCAGTAGTCCGCATAGTGAGTGTCAGTAGTTCTGTAATGGTGTAGTGTCAGTAGTTCCGTAAATGGTAGTGTCAGTAGTTCTGAGTAATGGTGTAGTGTCAGTAGTTCTGTAATGGTGTAGTGTCACTGGTCCAGAATGGTGCAGTGTCAGTAGTTCTGTAATGGTGTAGTGTCAGTAGTTCAGAATGGTGTAGTGTCATAGGTTCTGTATTGGGTTTTCAGTAGTTCCAATGGTGTAGTGTCAGTAGTTCTGTAATGGTGTGGTGTCAGTAGTTCATGGTGTAGTGTCAGTGGTTCCGTGGTGATAGTCAGTAGTTCATGTCAGTAGTTCTGTAATGGTGTAGTGTCAGTAGTTTAATGGTGTAGTGTCAGTAGTCTGCAATGGGTTCTGTAATGGTCAGTAGTGTAATGGTAGTCTCATAATAGTGTAGTTCAGTAGTATAATGGTGTAGTGTCAGTAGTTGTATGGTGTAATGGTATGGTGTCAGTAGTTCTGTGTTAGGTGTAGTGTCAGTAGTTCTGCACTGTGGTGTAGTGGTCAAGTTATTTAATGGTGTAGTGTCAGTAGTTCTGTAATGGTGTAGTGTCAGTAGTTCCAGAATGGTAAATGGTCAGTAGTCCTGTAATGGTTAGTGTCAGTAGTTCCAGAATGGTGTGGTGTCATAGTTCTGTAATGGTGTAGTTCTGTAATGGTGCAGTGTCAGCAGTTCCGTAATGGTATAGTGTCAGTGGTTCTGTAATGGTGTAGTCAGTAGTTCTGTAATAGTGTAGTGTCTGCGTAGTTCTGTAATGGTGCAGTGTCAGTAGTTCTGTAATGGTGTAGTGTCAGTAGTTCCAGTAATGGTAGTAAAGGTCAGTAGTTCCGCACGGTGTAGTGTCAGTTGTCCCGTGAATGGTGTAGGTCAGTTCCAGAACGGCGTAATGGTGTAGCGGTCTGAAAGGGTAGCAGTGCCGTAATGGTGCAGTGTCAGTAGTCTGTAATGGTGTAGTGTCAGTAGTGCCAGTAATGGTGTAGTGGTCAGTAGTTGCCTGTAACGGTGTAGTGTCAGCAGTTCCAGAACGGTAGTTCCAGAATGGTGTAGTGTCAGTAGTCCGAATGGTGTAGGTCAGTAGTCCTGTAATGGTGTAGGTCAGTAGTTCCGTGAATGGTGTAGTGTCTAGTTCCAATGGTGTGAGGTCAGTAGTTCCGTAATGGTGTAGGTCAGTAGTTCTGTAATGGTGTAGTGTCAGTAGTTCTGTAATGGTGTAGTGTCAGTAGTCCAGAATGGCAGAAGAGTGTCAGAGATCTCACAGTAATGGTGCAGGTCAGTAGTTCCAGAATGGTGTAGTGTCAGAAGTTATGTAACTGGTGTAG
>NW_027030912.1:0-2932 GCF_034236695.1 Oncorhynchus nerka
ACAGTAGTAATATAGACACCCTGTAACAGTAGTAATATAGACACCCTGTAACCAGTAGTAATATAGACACCCTGTAACAGTAGTTATATAGACACCCTGCAACAGTAGTAATATAAGACACCCTGCAACAGTAGTAATACAGACACCCTGTAACAGTAGTAATATAGACACCCTGTAACAGTAGTTATATAGACACCCTGTAACAGTAGTAATATAGACACCCTGTAACAGTAGTTATATAGACACCCTGTAACAGTAGTAATATAGACACCCTGTAACAGTAGTAATATAGACACCCTGTAACAGTAGTTATATAGACACCCTGTAACAGTAGTTATATAGACACCCTGTAACAGTAGTTATATAGACACCCTGTAACAGTAGTTATATAGACACCCTGTAACAGTAGTTATATAGACACCCTGAAACAGTAGCAATATAGACACCCTGCAACAGTAGTAATATAGACACCCTGTACTGTAACAGTAGTAATATAGACACCCTGTAACAGTAGTAATATAGACACCCTGTAACAGTAGTGATATAGACACCCTGCAACAGTAGTTATATAGACACCCTGTAACAGTAGTTATATAGACACCCTGCAACAGTAGTGATATAGACACCCTGCAACAGTAGAAATATAGACACCCTGTAACAGTAGTTATATAGACACCCTGTAACAGTAGTTATATAGACACCCTGTAACAGTAGTAATATAGACACCCTGTAACAGTAGTTATATAGACACCCTGTAACAGTAGTTATATAGACACCCTGTAACAGTAGTTATATAGACACCCTGTAACAGTAGTTATATAGACACCCTGTAACAGTAGTAATATAGACACCCTGTAACAGTAGTAATATAGACACCTGTACTGTAACAGTAGTAATATAGACACCCTGTAACAGTAGTTATATAGACACCCTGTAACAGTAGTTATATAGACACCCTGTAACAGTAGTTATATAGACACCCTGAAACAGTAGCAATATAGACACCCTGCAACAGTAGTAATATAGACACCCTGTACTGTAACAGTAGTAATATAGACACCCTGTAACAGTAGTAATATAGACACCCTGTAACAGTAGTGATATAGACACCCTGCAACAGTAGTTATATAGACACCCTGTAACAGTAGTTATATAGACACCCTGCAACAGTAGTGATATAGACACCCTGCAACAGTAGAAATACAGACACCCAGTAGCAGTAGTAATATAGACACCCTGTAACAGTAGTTATATAGACACCCTGTAACAGTAGTTATATAGACACCCTGTAACAGTAGTAATATAGACACCCTGTAACAGTAGTTATATAGACACCCTGTAACAGTAGTTATATAGACACCCTGTAACAGTAGTAATATAGACACCCTGTAACAGTAGTTATATAGACACCCTGTAACAGTAGTTATATAGACACCCTGTAACAGTAGTTATATAGACACCCTGTAACAGTAGTTATATAGACACCCTGAAACAGTAGCAATATAGACACCCTGCAACAGTAGTAATATAGACACCCTGTACTGTAACAGTAGTAATATAGACACCCTGTAACAGTAGTAATATAGACACCCTGTAACAGTAGTGATATAGACACCCTGTAACAGTAGTGATATAGACACCCTGTAACAGTAGTAATATAGACACCCTGCAACAGTAGTTATATAGACACCCTGCAACAGTAGTAATATAGACACCCTGTAACAGTAGTAATATAGACACCCTGTAACAGTAGTTATATAGACACCCTGTAACAGTAGTTAGTATAGACACCCTGTAACAGTAGTTAATAGACACCCTGTAACAGTAGTAATATAGACACCCTGCAACAGTAGTTAAATAGACACCCTGCAACAGTAGTAATATAGACACCTGTACTGTAACAGTAGTAATATAGACACCCTGTAACAGTAGTAATATAGACACCCTGTAACAGTAGTAATATAGACACCCTGCAACAGTAGTTATATAGACACCCTGTAACAGTAGTAATATAGACACCCTGCAACAGTAGTAATACAGACACCCTGTAACAGTAGTAATATAGACACCCTGTAACAGTAGTTATATAGACACCCTGTAACAGTAGTAATATAGACACCCTGTAACAGTAGTAATATAGACACCCTCGTAACAGTAGTTATATAGACACCCTGTAACAGTAGTTATATAGACACCCTGTAACAGTAGTTATATAGACACCCTGTAACAGTAGTTATATAGACGACCCTGAAACAGTAGCAATATAGACACCCTGCAACAGTAGTAATATAGACACCCTGTACTGTAACAGTAGTAATATAGACACCCTGTAACAGTAGTAATATAGACACCCTGTAACAGTAGTGATATAGACACCCTGCAACAGTAGTTATATAGACACCCTGTAACAGTAGTGATATAGACACCCTGCAACAGTAGCAATATAGACACCCTGCAACAGTAGTATATATAGACACCCTGTAACAGTAGTAATATAGACACCCTGTAACAGTAGTAATATAGACACTCCTGTAACAGTAGATATATATAGACACCCTGTAACAGTAGTAGTATAGACACCCTGTAACAGTAGTTATATATAGACACCCTGTAACAGTGAGTAGTATAGACACCCAGGCAACAGCAGAAGTTAAACAGACAACTCTGGGTAACAGCAGTAACATAGACAATCCGTGCTGCAACAGATAGTAATATGAGACAACTTGTACAGCAAGTAATATAGACACCCTGTAACTGGTAGTAATATGAGACACCCCGTAACACAGTAGTTATATAGACACCCCCTGCGACAGTAGTAATATAGACACCCTGCAGCAGTGAGTAATACAGACACCCTGTAACAGTATGTGCAGACGCACCTGTAACTTGGTAGTTATATAGACACCCTGTAACAGTAGTAATATAGACACCC
>NW_027030913.1:0-2933 GCF_034236695.1 Oncorhynchus nerka
GAGTGGTTATAACCATCACACCACCCACAGGGCTGAGTGATTATAACCATCACACCACCCACAGGGCTGAGTGGTTATAACCATCACACCACCCACAGGGCTGAGTGATTATAACCATCACACCACCCACAGGGCTGAGTGGTTATAACCATCACACCACCCACAGGGCTGAGTGATTATAACCATCACACCACCCACAGGGCTGAGTCATTATAACCATCACACCACCCACAGGGCTAAGTCATTATAACCATCACACCACCCACAGGGCTGAGTGGTTATAACCATCACACCACCCACAGGGCTGAGTGGTTATAACCATCACACCACCCACAGGGCTGAGTGGTTATAACCATCACACCACCCACAGGGCTGAGTCATTATAACCATCACACCACCCACAGGGCTAAGTCATTATAACCATCACACCACCCACAGGGCTGAGTGGTTATAACCATCACACCACCCACAGGGCTAAGTCATTATAACCATCACACCACCCACAGGGCTGAGTGGTTATAACCATCACACCACCCACAGGGCTGAGTGGTTATAACCATCACACCACCCACAGGGCTGAGTGGTTATAACCATCACACCACCCACAGGGCTGAGTGATTATAACATGTATATCAGAGTACAGTAGTAACCATCACACCACCCACAGGGCTAAGTCATTATAACCATCACACCACCCACAGGGCTGAGTGGTTATAACCATCACACCACCCACAGGGCTAAGCCATTATAACCATCACACCACCCACAGGGCTAAGTCATTATAACCATCACACCACCCACAGGGCTGAGTGATTATAACCATCACACCACCCACAGGGCTAAGTCATTATAACCATCACACCACCCACAGGGCTGAGTGGTTATAACATGTATATTAGAGTACAGTAGTAACCATCACACCACCCACAGGGCTGAGTGATTATAACCATCACACCACCCACAGGGCTGAGTGATTATAACCATCACACCACCCACAGGGCTGAGTGATTATAACTATCACACCACCCACAGGGCTGAGTGATTATAACCATCACACCACCCACAGGGCTGAGTGGTTATAACCATCACACCACCCACAGGGCTGAGTGGTGTCCACCACACCACCCATAGTGGGCTAAGTCATTTAACACAACCCCACAGGGCTGGGCGGTTATAACCATCACACCACCCACAGGGCTGAGTGATTATAACCATCACACCACCCAAGGGCTGGAGTGATTATAACCATCACACAACCCACAGGGCTGAGTGATTATAACCATCACACAACCCACAGGGATGAGTGTTATAACCATCACACCACCCCAGGGCTGAGTGATTATAACCATAACCCACAGGGCTGAGTGGTTATAACCATCACACCACCCACAGGGCTGAGTGATTATAACCATCACACCACCCACTAGGCTGAGTGGTTATAACCATCACACCACCCACAGGGCTGAGTGATTATAACCATCACACCACCCACAGGGCTGAGTGATTATAACCATCACACCACCCACAGGGCTGAGTGATTATAACCATCACACCACCCACAGGGCTGAGTGGTTATAACCATCACACCACCCACAGGGCTGAGTGATTATAACCATCACACCACCCACAGGGCTGAGTGATTATAACATGTATATTAGAGTACAGTAGTAACCATCACACCACCCACAGGGCTGAGTGATTATAACCATCACACCACCCACAGGGCTGAGTGATTATAACATGTTTTATAGAGTACAGTAGTAACCATCACACCACCCACAGGGCTGAGTGATTATAACCATCACACCACCCACAGGGCTGAGTGATTATAACCATCACACCACCCACAGGGCTGAGTGATTATAACCATCACACCACCCACAGGGCTGAGTGATTATAACCATCACACCACCCACAGGGCTGAGTGATTATAACCATCACACCACCCACAGGGCTGAGTGGTTATAACCATCACACCACCCACAGGGCTGAGTGATTATAACATGTATATTAGAGTACAGTAGTAACCATCACACCACCCACAGGGCTGAGTGATTATAACCATCACACCACCCACAGGGCTGAGTGGTTATAACCATCACACCACCCACAGGGCTGAGTGATTATAACATGTATATTAGAGTACAGTAGTAACCATCACACCACCCACAGGGCTGAGTGATTATAACCATCACACCACCCACAGGGCTGAGTGATTATAACCATCACACCACCCACAGGGCTGAGTGATTATAACCATCACACCACCCACAGGGCTCGAGTGGTTATAACCATCACACCACCCACAGGGCTGAGTGATTATAACCATCACACCACCCACAGGGCTGAGTGATTATAACCATCACACCACCCACAGGGCTGAGTGATTATAACCATCACACCACCCACAGGGCTGAGTGATTATAACCATCACACCACCCACAGGGCTGAGTGATTATAACCATCACACCACCCACAGGGCTGAGTGATTATAACCATCACACCACCCACAGGGCTGAGTGATTATAACGTATAATCAGTAGACCATCACACCACCCACAGGGCTGAGTGATTATAACCATCACACCACCCACAGGGCTGAGTGGTTATAACCATCACACCACCCACAGGGCTGAGTGATTATAACCATCACACCACCCACAGGGCTGAGTGATTATAACCATCACACCACCCACAGGGCTGAGTGATTATAACCATCACACCACCCACAGGGCTGAGTGATTATAACCATCACACCACCCATAGGGCTGAGTGATTATAACCATCACACCACCCACAGGGCTGAGTGATTATAACCATCACACCACCCACAGGGCTGAGTGATTATAACCATCACACCACCTACAGGGCTGAGTGATTATAACCATCACACCACCCACAGGGCTGAGTGATTATAACCATCACACCACCCA
>NW_027030914.1:0-2936 GCF_034236695.1 Oncorhynchus nerka
TGGGAGTGTAGTGAGATAATCATCCAGCCAGTTGGGTCTCTTCTCATCTTGACATGTGAGGAGTGTAGTGAGATAATCATCCAGCCGGTTGGGTCTCTTCTCATCTTGACATGTGGAGTGTAGTGAGATAATCATCCAGCCGGTTGGGTCTCTTCTCATCTTGACATGTGGGAGTGTAGTGAGATAATCATCCAGCCAGTTGGGTCTCTTCTCATCTTGACATGTGGGAGTGTAGTGAGATAATCATCCAGCCAGTTAGGTCTCTTCTCATCTTGACATGTGGGAGTGTAGTGAGATAATCATCCAGCCAGTTGGGTCTCTTCTCATCTTGACATGTGGGAGTGTAGTGAGATAATCATCCAGCCAGTTGGGTCTCTTCTCATCTTGACATGTGGGAGTGTAGTGAGATAATCATCCAGCCAGTTGGGTCTCTTCTCATCTTGACATGTGGGAGTGTAGTGAGATAATCATCCAGCTGGTTGGGTCTCTTCTCATCTTGACATGTGGGAGTGTAGTGAGATAATCATCCAGCCAGTTGGGTCTCTTCTCATCTTGACATGTGGGAGTGTAGTGAGATAATCATCCAGCCAGTTGGGTCTCTTCTCATCTTGACATGTGGGGAGTGTAGTGAGATAATCATCCAGCCAGTTGGGTCTCTTCTCATCTTGACATGTGGGAGTGTAGTGAGATAATCATCCAGCCAGTTGGGTCTCTTCTCATCTTGACATGTGGGAGTGTAGTGAGATAATCATCCAGCCGGTTGGGTCTCTTCTCATCTTGACATGTGGGAGTGTAGTGAGATAATCATCCAGCCGGTTGGGTCTCTTCTCATCTTGACATGTGGGAGTGTAGTGAGATAATCATCCAGCCAGTTGGGTCTCTTCTCATCTTGACATGTGGGAGTGTAGTGAGATAATCATCCAGCCGGTTGGGTCTCTTCTCATCTTGACATGTGGGAGTGTAGTGAGATAATCATCCAGCCAGTTGGGTCTCTTCTCATCTTGAAAAAACATATATTAAAAACTTGGAAATCAATTAATCCGCCACCATTAACAGAATGGAAAAAAATGTAATGATTTATTATTAAAATAGCGTGGACGACCGAGAAAACCAAACCGGTACAATTGAAGGCCATGTGACAAACAATAACGCCGGCACTAGGGACGGGGCGTGAGCAGAGATGTAGTGGTTGGTTGGGTGCGTCTGTACATTCTTGTTCCTATGTTTGTTTTTGGTGTGAAAAATGTAAATGAAAAGTAGTACTGGTTCTCGTTTAACTTGCTTTAATGATAACGGATAATCATACAGGCCTGATAGTTCACAGCCGTTCTAGTAATGACTTCATTCTTATGAACAAGTAGGGAATCTCACAATATAATTTAGTCTAATCAACTACAGTGCTCAAATCATTAACCATTACTGGCTTGGAGAGAATGGATATTTCCCAAGGGCACAACTCCCCCCCCCCCCCCCCCCCAGCACAGTTTTATAATTGGAATGTGAACCAATTAAGGCCTTAGGACCATGCTGATGCCTCTGAGAGGTCGGGTGGGCTGTTTAGAGACACTGGACTCCACAGAGCGGCTGACAGGCTGTGTGAAGGAAAAGCTTCTGGAAGGCTGTCTGGGACAGCACCGTAGAGATGAGCATAGTGCAGTGAACGCGTTGTGCTCTTTCACCGAGTTTTAAAATGAATAGAAACGGTCTACTTTAGTTGTGTGATATAGCTGACATGGTAACTGCTGTTTAACTTAAACAGAAAATAACCTGAACTAGTGTTTATTCACAGTGCTGAGCTAGTATTGTAACTGACATGTAACGTTAGCTAATATTTCATCCCATCTCGACTGAAGTGAATGAATAAACTACGCTAGTGAGTAACTACCACAGACAGGTCAGCGCCAGCCTCTAGTTATCTGTCAGTTAGCGATATGAGGTGGCTATTATTACTCATATCTGACAGCAGTAGTTTGTATGGACATGTTTTGTAGCCTTTGTTTTGTCACGTTTCAGAAGTAAATTAACTTGGCAAGCTTTCACCAGGTTGATGTACCGCTAGAGAGAGCTGGCCAAAAGTTGGCTTACATGATCTATTATTTTTTGCCTCAATCAAACTAGATCTGAATCAAACGATGAAACCATCGGCCAATCGATTGAAGATTGATATTCTGACATTGATATTTTCAGTGCAATGTGAGTTGTATTAGTCAGTATGTCAAAGTAACGTTATTGATCTGTCAGTTTCCCTAGCTAATTCCCTAATTTTCCCACACGGATACAGTAATAAAACAGCTTCTGACGTTACAGGCTTCACTGTCATGGTGCACAGTAGAGGTCTGAGCGAAATGAAGAATCCCGCTGGTTTTCTGTCCAACTCCCAGCCGCTACTGCTAGAACTGGTCCCAAACCAAACCGCAGTCCCATAATGTTATTTTAAGCGTATGTGGCGCAGCTCACTTGCCAGTCATGGTCCCAGCAATTTTGCACCCTATATAGGTCATATCAAAATGCGCCAAAATAATTTAAGAAATAGGTTAAATTACCAGAGATTCTCACATGGCCCTTACATTGTATTACTGGGCTATTACAGCCAATATACTAATGTAGATTGAAGAGCGCAGAGACGCAGATACTTGCACTTTCTGTTGAGCTATTTTTATAGCCTACCTTTTAACAGTGGGAAGACGGAGAAAAATTGGTGATCAATATTTAGGACTATTTCTAGGCAATGTAGTAAACTATAACCTAATCATAGGCCTATTTAGGAAGTACATTTCCTTGTAAAGATAACTGTCCTGTGCTTCTCCGTCCAGCCTATTTAATTGAGACCACATGTGCACCTGATCTGGCAGGTATGGCTACTGAACTGGAGGCAGCCAGAATGAGGACAGCGACACCTGCTACGTTTTGCAGAGTCCTATATGATACAGCCTACC
>NW_027030915.1:0-2938 GCF_034236695.1 Oncorhynchus nerka
CCAGCATCTCTGTGGAACGCTTTCAACACCTTGTAGAGTCAACATGGGGCCAGCATCTCTGTGGAACGCTTTCAACACATTGGAGAGTCAACATGGGGCCAGCATCTCTGTGGAACGCTTCAACACCTTGTGGAGTCAACATGGGGCCAGCATCTCTGTGGAACGCTTTCAACACCTTGTAGAGTCAACATGGGGCCAGCATCTCTGTGGAACGCTTTCAACACCATTGTAGAGTCAACATGGGGCCAGCATCTCTGTGGAACGCTTTCAACACATTGTAGAGTCAACATGGGGCCAGCATCTCTGTGGGCAGCTTTCAACACATTGTAGAGTCAACATGGGGCCAGCATCTCTGTGGAACGCTTTCAACACCTTGTAGAGTCAACATGGGGCCAGCATCTCTGTGGAGCAGCTTTCAACACCTTGTGGAGTCAACATGGGGCCAGCATCTCTGTGGAACGCTTTCAACACCTTGTAGAGTCAACATGGGCCAGCATCTCTGTGGAACGCTTTCAACACCTTGTAGAGTCAACATGGGGCCAGCATCTCTGTGGAACAGCTTTCAACACCTTGTAGAGTCAACATGGGGCCAGCATCTCTGTGGAGCAGCTTTCAACACCTTGTGGAGTCCATGACCCCGACGAACTGAGGCTGTTTTGGAGGCAAAAGGAGGGTGCGTCACTCAATAATTAGGAAGGTGTTCCTAATGTTTTGTACACTCAGAGTATTGGGAATAGGCTGTCATTTGGGACACAACCCTCTAGTGGTGTGGGGGCTGTGCTTTAGCAAAAGTGGGTGGGGTTATATCCTTCCTGTTTGGCCCTGTCCGGGGGTGTCCTCGGATGGGGCCACAGTGTCTCCTGACCCCTCCTGTCTCAGCCTCCAGTATTTATGCTGCAGTAGTTTATGTGTCGGGGGGCTAGGGTCAGTTTGTTATATCTGGAGTACTTCTCCTGTCCTATTCGGTGTCCTGTGTGAATCTAAGTGTGCGTTCTCTAATTCTCTCCTTCTCTCTTTCTTTCTCTCTCTCGGAGGACCTGAGCCCTAGGACCATGCCCCAGGACTACCTGACATGATGACTCCTTGCTGTCCCCAGTCCACCTGGCCATGCTGCTGCTCCAGTTTCAACTGTTCTGCCTTACTATTATTCGACCATGCTGGTCATTTATGAACATTTGAACATCTTGGCCATGTTCTGTTATAATCTCCACCGGCACAGCCAGAAGAGGACTAGCCACCCCATATGCTCTCTCTAATTCTCTCTTTCTTTCTCTCTCTCGGAGGACCTGAGCCCTAGGACCATGCCCCAGGACTACCTGACATGATGACTCCTTGCTGTCCCCAGTCCACCTGGCCGTGCTGCTGCTCAGTTTCAACTGTTCTGCCTTATTATTATGGACCATGCTGGTCATTTATGAACATTTGAACATCTTGGCCATGTTCTGTTATAATCTCCACTCGGTACAGTCAGAAGAGGACTGGCCACCCCTCATAGCCTGGTTCCTCTCTAGGTTTCTTCCTAGGTTTTGCATTTCTCAGGAGTTTTTCCTAGCCACCGTGCTTCTAACACCTGCATTGCTTGCTGTTTGGGGTTTTAGGCTGGGTTTCTGTACAGCACTTTGAGGTATCAGCTGATGTCCAAGGGCTATATAAATACATTTGATTTGATCCCAATAAGCACATGTGTAACCACAAAGAAATTGAACAGGGGATTTACAGGTTTCAGTCATTCAGTCATCTGTACCGCAGCATCCTAACCTGAATAATACTAGTCATTATCTGTACCGCAGCATCCTAACCTAAATAATAGATTGGTCTATTATCTTAACGAAAGCATCCTAACCTAAATAATACTATTTCATTATCTTTAAAAGCAGCATCCTAACCTAAATAATACTAGTCATTATCTGTACCGCAGCATCCTAACCTAAATAATACTAGTCATTATCTGTACCGCAGCATCCTAACCTAAATAATACTAGTCATTATCTTTAAAAGCAGCATCCTAACCTAAATAATACTAGTCATTATCTGTACCGCAGCATCCTAACCTAAATAATACTATTCATTATCTTTAAAAGCAGTAACTAAATAATACTAGTCATTATCTTTATCCTAACCTGAATAATACTAGTCATTATCTGTACCGCAGCATCCTAACCTAAATAATACTATTCATTATCTGTAACTAAATAATACTAGTCATTATCTTTAAAAGCAGCATCCTAACCTAAATAATACTAGTCATTATCTTTAAAAGCAGCATCCTAACCTAAATAATACTAGTCATTATCTTTAAAAGCAGCATCCTAACCTAAATATGATCAGTCATTATCTGTACCGCAGCATCCTAACCTAAATAATACTAGTCATTATCTTTAAAAGCAGCATCCTAACCTAAATAATACTAGTCATTATCTTTAAAACCGCAGCATCCTAACCTAAATAATACTAAAACCGCAGCATCCTAACCTAAATAATACTATTCATTATCTGAACCGCAGCATCCTAACCTAAATAATACTAGTCATTATCTTTAAAAATATGACTAGTCATTATCTTTAAAAGCAGCATCCTAACCTAAATATGACTAGTCATTATCTTTAAAAGCAGCATCCTAACCTAAATAATACTATTCATTATCTTTAAAAGCAGCATCCTAACCTAAATATGACTAGTCATTATCTTTAAAAGCAGCATCCTAACCTAAATAATACTATTCATTATCTTTAAAAGCAGCATCCTAACCTAAATAATACTATTCATTATCTTTAAAAGCAGCATCCTAACCTAAATAATACTAGTCATTATCTTTAAAAGCAGCATCCTAACCTAAATAATACTATTCATTATCTGTACCGCAGCATCCTAACCTAAATAATACTAGTCATTATCTTTAAAAGCAGCATCCTAACCTAAATAATACTAGTCATTATCT
>NW_027030916.1:0-2938 GCF_034236695.1 Oncorhynchus nerka
ACCTTTCTTATACAGGGCTTTCTAATCGACCTGGCCGTGGTATCCTGGAAGGATATTGATCTCATCCTGTCAGTAGAGGATGCCTGTTTTTTTTTTTTAAATGCCTTCCAACCCATCTTAAATAAGCATGCCCCATTCAAGAAATTTAGAACCAGGAACAGATATAGCCCTTGGTTCTCCCCAGACCTGACTGCCCTTAACCAACACAAAAACATCCTATGGCATTCTGCATTAGCATCGAACAGCCCCTGTGATATGCAGCTGTTCAGGGAAGCCACCACTGATAAATCCACTATAATTGAGAATTTCAATAAGCATTTTTCTACGGCTGGCCATGCTTTCCACCTGGCTACTCCTACCCCGGTCAACAGCACTGCACCCCCCACAGCATTTCGCCCAAGCCTTCCCCATTTCTCCTTCACCCAAATCCAGTCAGCTGATGTTCTAAAAGAGCTGCAACATCCCGACCCCTACAAATCAGCCGGGCTAGACAATCTGAACCCCTTCTTTCTAAAATTATCTGCCGAAATTGTTGCCATCCCTATTACTAGCCTGTTCAACCTCTCTTTCGTGTCGTCTGAGATTCCCAAAGATTGGAAAGCAGCTGCGGTCATCCCCCTCTTCAAAGGGGGGGGGGGTCACTCTTGACCCAAACTGCTACAGACCTATATCTATCCTACCCTGCCTTTCTAATGTCTTCGAAAGCCAAGTCAACAAACAGATTAGCGACCATTTCGAATCTCACCATACCTTCTCTGCTATGCAATCTGGTTTCAGAGCTGGTCATGGGTGCACCTCAGCCACGCTCAAGGTCCTAAACGATATCTTAACCTCCATCGATAAGAAACATTACTGTGCAGCCGTATTCATTGATCTGGCCAAGGCTTTCGACTCTGTCAATCACCACATCCTCATCGGCAAACTCGACAGCCTTGGTTTCTCAAATGATTGTCTCGGCTGGTTCACCTACTACTTCTCTGACAGAGTTCAGTGTGTCAAATCGGAGGGTCTGCTGTCCGGACCTCTGGCAGTCTCTATGGGGGTGCCACAGGGTTAAATTCTTGGACCGACTCTCTTCTCTGTATACATCAATGATGTCGCTCTTGCTGCTGGTGAGTCTCTGATCCACCTCTACGCAGATGACACCATTCTGTATACTTCTGGCCCTTCTTTGGACACTGTGTTAACAACCCTCCAGGCAAGCTTCAATACCATACAACTCTCCTTCCGTGGCCTCCAATTGCTCTTAAATATAAGTAAAACTAAATGCATGCTCTTCAACCGATCGCTACCTGCACCTGCCCGCCTGTCCAACATCACTACTCTGGACGGTTCTGACTTAAAAATCTACCATTCCAGTGTTTTACTTGCTATATTGTATTTACTTTGCCACCATGGCCTTTTTTGGCTTTACCTCCCTTATCTCACCTCATTTGATCACATTGTATATAGTCTTGTTTATACTGTATTATTGACTGTATGTTTGTTTTACTCCATGTGTAACTCTGTGTTGTTGTATGTGTCGAACTGCTTTGCTTTATCTTGGCCAGGTCGCAATTGTGAATGAGAACTTGTTCTCAACTTGCCTACCAGGTTAAATAAAGGTGAAATCAAAAATAAATAAAATAAATAGACAGGTGTGTGCCGTTCCAAATCATGTACAAGTATTTCTGTTTTTTTATTTTGTATAAATTTGCTACAATGTCTTAAAACCTGTCTTCACTTTGTCATTATGGGGTATTGTGTGTAGATTGATGATTTTCTATATCCATTTTGAATAAGGCTGTAACGTAACAAAATGTGGAGAAAGTCAAGGGGTGTGAATACGTTCTGAATGCCCTGTATAAGAGGCAATCTCTATCATTCATTCATGTTGGGTAAAAAGAGGAAATAGTTAATATTACAACAATATTGTGTGTCTGTGCACAGTCTATCTACGCACTCCCTCAGGGTTTTATGTAACATAGACCATACATCACATATCAGTTTGGAGACAGTCTTGACCCACAACTACTGTGGGAAAGACTAAGAGGACAGAAATATAGAAGAAATGTATCTTTATTTTTATAATGGATATGTTTATTGGTCTTTTACAACAGCAACAGAAAAAGTCTAGAAATACAAGAAATAAAAGGAGATGATGAATACCTGGTCGTCAACAGCCAGTCCACTAATAATAACAACCTTCAGGATGTTAAAGCTTTGAACCCAATGAAATCCTACTTTCTGCCTGGCAGACAGAAGGCTCCATAAATCATTCTGTTATAACACTGGTTCACACCAACACGATGGGAGAGGTGCTTATGGTATAATATGACACTAAAGCTATGAAACTGGTTCAAACACTATACACTTTTTTCCCCCTCATGTCTTTATCGAGAAGTGTCTTTCAAAAGAAACAGATAAACCTTTTTCCCCCCAATTTGTTATGGTTTAAAATAATAATAAAGGCCTCAAATATGTAATTAGTCATTTACAAAATGGTCATTTATGTTTAACATTTAATAATCAAGGCATCAACAAGTGTGCATATTCAAATTGATCGATTGCTCTACCCTGAACCACTGAATTAAAACCAACGCTCTAACACTCAATAAAACATGAATTACCCTTCTGTAAATCATGCTAATATTATTCAGCCATTTGTAATGCATTGAAATTAAGGTGACACGAGATGTCAAAGAGACCTTTTTGAGTTAAGTATTTTGTACATGGTACAGAAAACATAAGTGAATAGCCAGAATTATACATAGCAATATTATAGTATGTCAAGCACACATTTGGGCTGTCTTTCTAAAAAAAAGGGCCTTTGCTCCAAGTCTGACAAACCTAATTCCACACATTATCGTACACCACTTAAAGTAGATTGATATGTCAAATATAAAATGGTGGGTTATTGGACAAGGTGTCATGTGTTGTCATGTTATGTCTTGTTCCT
>NW_027030917.1:0-2939 GCF_034236695.1 Oncorhynchus nerka
TCTGTCTCATATCAAGGAGACTCTGTCCATTTCTGTCTCATATCAAGGAGGCTCTGTCTTTATCTGTCTAGTATCAAGGAGGCTCTGTCTATACCTGTCTCATATCAAGGAGGCTCTGTCCATATCTGTCTAATATCAAGGAGGCTCTGTCCATATCTGTCTCATATCAAGGAGACTCTGTCCATATCTGTCTCATATCAAGGAGACTCTGTCCATATCTGTCTCATATCAAGGAGGCTCTGTCCATATCTGTCTCATATCAAGGAGGCTCTGTCCATATCTGTCTCATATCAAGGAGACTCTGTCCATATCTGTCTCATATCAAGGAGGCTCTGTCCATATCTGTCTCATATCAAGGAGGCTCTGTCCATATCTGTCTCATATCAAGGAGGCTCTGTCTAATATCAAGGAGACTCTGTCTCATATCAAGGAGGCTCTGTCCATATCTGTCTCATATCAAGGAGGCTCTGTCT
Source organism: Oncorhynchus nerka (assembly GCF_034236695.1). Taxonomy (NCBI): domain Eukaryota; kingdom Metazoa; phylum Chordata; class Actinopteri; order Salmoniformes; family Salmonidae; genus Oncorhynchus; species Oncorhynchus nerka. The sequence continues at coordinate 474 of NW_027030917.1, forward strand.
AATATCAAGGAGACTCTGTCCATATCTGTCTCATATCAAGGAGACTCTGTCCATATCTGTCTCATATCAAGGAGGCTCTGTCCATATCTGTCTAATATCAAGGAGGCTCTGTCCATATCTGTCTCATATCAAGGAGGCTCTGTCCATATCTGTCTCATATCAAGGAGGCTCTGTCCATATCTGTCTCATATCAAGGAGGCTCTGTCCATATCTGTCTCATATCAAGGAGGCTCTGTCCATATCTGTCTCATATCAAGGAGACTCTGTCTAATATCAAGGAGGCTCTGTCTCATATCAAGGAGGCTCTGTCCATATCTGTCTCATATCAAGGAGGCTCTGTCTTTATCTGTCTAATATCAAGGAGACTCTGTCCATACCTGTCTCATATCAAGGAGACTCTGTCCATATCTGTCTAATATCAAGGAGGCTCTGTCTTTATCTGTCTCATATCAAGGAGACTCTGTCTATACCTGTCTCATATCAAGGAGACTCTGTCCATACCTGTCTCATATCAAGGAGGCTCTGTCTAATATCAAGGAGGCTCTGTCTATACCTGTCTCATATCAAGGAGACTCTGTCCATATCTGTCTCATATCAAGGAGACTGTCCATTTCTGTCTCATATCAAGGAGGCTCTGTCTTTATCTGTCTAATATCAAGGAGGCTCTGTCTATACCTGTCTCATATCAAGGAGGCTCTGTCCATATCTGTCTAATATCAAGGAGGCTCTGTCCATATCTGTCTCATATCAAGGAGACTCTGTCCATATCTGTCTCATATCAAGGAGGCTCTGTCCATATCTGTCTAATATCAAGGAGGCTCTGTCCATATCTGTCTCATATCAAGGAGACTCTGTCCATATCTGTCTCATATCAAGGAGGCTCTGTCTTTATCTGTCTAGTATCAAGGAGGCTCTGTCTATACCTGTCTCATATCAAGGAGGCTCTGTCCATATCTGTCTAATATCAAGGAGGCTCTGTCCATATCTGTCTCATATCAAGGAGACTCTGTCCATATCTGTCTCATATCAAGGAGACTCTGTCCATATCTGTCTCATATCAAGGAGGCTCTGTCCATATCTGTCTCATATCAAGGAGGCTCTGTCCATATCTGTCTCATATCAAGGAGACTCTGTCCATATCTGTCTCATATCAAGGAGGCTCTGTCCATATCTGTCTCATATCAAGGAGGCTCTGTCCATATCTGTCTCATATCAAGGAGGCTCTGTCTAATATCAAGGAGACTCTGTCTCATATCAAGGAGGCTCTGTCCATATCTGTCTCATATCAAGGAGGCTCTGTCTAATATCAAGGAGACTCTGTCCATATCTGTCTCATATCAAGGAGACTCTGTCCATATCTGTCTCATATCAAGGAGGCTCTGTCCATATCTGTCTAATATCAAGGAGGCTCTGTCCATATCTGTCTCATATCAAGGAGGCTCTGTCCATATCTGTCTCATATCAAGGAGGCTCTGTCCATATCTGTCTCATATCAAGGAGGCTCTGTCCATATCTGTCTCATATCAAGGAGGCTCTGTCCATATCTGTCTCATATCAAGGAGACTCTGTCTAATATCAAGGAGGCTCTGTCTCATATCAAGGAGGCTCTGTCCATATCTGTCTCATATCAAGGAGGCTCTGTCTAATATCAAGGAGACTCTGTCCATATCTGTCTCATATCAATGAGACTCTGTCTAATATCAAGGAGACTCTGTCTCATATCAAGGAGGCTCTGTCCATATCTGTCTCATATCAAGGAGGCTCTGTCTTTATCTGTCTAATATCAAGGAGACTCTGTCCATACCTGTCTCATATCAAGGAGACTCTGTCCATATCTGTCTAATATCAAGGAGGCTCTGTCTTTATCTGTCTCATATCAAGGAGACTCTGTCTATACCTGTCTCATATCAAGGAGACTCTGTCCATACCTGTCTCATATCAAGGAGGCTCTGTCTAATATCAAGGAGGCTCTGTCTATACCTGTCTCATATCAAGGAGACTCTGTCCATACCTGTCTCATATCAAGGAGACTCTGTCCATATCTGTCTCATATCAAGGAGGCTCTGTCTTTATCTGTCTAGTATCAAGGAGGCTCTGTCTATACCTGTCTCATATCAAGGAGGCTCTGTCCATATCTGTCTAATATCAAGGAGGCTCTGTCCATATCTGTCTCATATCAAGGAGACTCTGTCCATATCTGTCTCATATCAAGGAGGCTCTGTCCATATCTGTCTCATATCAAGGAGGCTCTGTCCATATCTGTCTCATATCAAGGAGACTCTGTCTAATATCAAGAGTACTCTGTCTCATATCAAGGAGGCTCTGTCCATATCTGTCTCATATCAAGGAGGCTCTGTCCATATCGTCTCATATCAAGGAGACTCTGTCCATATCTGTCTCATATCAAGGAGGCTCTGTCCATATCTGTCTCATATCAAGGAGACTCTGTCCATATCTGTCTCATAT
>NW_027030918.1:0-2940 GCF_034236695.1 Oncorhynchus nerka
TCGCACACACACACTCACTTAACCTCTTAAGTCGACCCTCTACTTTTTTGAACATTCTGTTAAAAATCGCGCAACATTTCAGCGCCCTGCTACTCATGCCAGGAATATAGTATATGCATTTGCTTAGTCTGTGTGGATAGAAAACACTCAGACGTTTATAAAACTGGTTAAATCACTGCTGTGGCTTTACCAGAACGGCATTTACATCGAAAAGCACAGGAAAAACTGATCACTGAAAATGGGAAAATATATCCATGCGCTACTTGAACCCATTGATAAAGGTGAACCACAATTAATTGACTGAGGTTGCAGTACCTACAGCTTCCACACGGTGTCTAGAGTCTTGTCATTTCCCTTCGAGTTTTTTCTTGGTCAAACACATGCAGGACACCAGTATCTCCTCCGGTCTAGGACCGGATATTTTCGATTGAGTTTCTAGCCGGACATTTTTCCAGACGGACAGCTAATGATCTTTACATCGCCTCCTGATGAATTTTATCGCTTATTAACGTTTACTAATACCTAAAGTTGCATTACAAACGTATTTCGAAGTGTTTTGTGAAAGTTTATCGTCGACTTTTGAATTTTAAAAAATGACGTTACGTTTTGAAACGATGTTTTTTTCGTTTATCACACAGTCTACATATAACGATATCTAGGCTTTATATGGACCGATTTAATCGAAATAAAGACCCAAATAGTGTTTATGGGACATCTAGGAGTGCCAACAAAGAAGATGGTGAAAGGTAATGAATGTTTTCTATTTTATTGTGCGGTTTGTGTAACGCCCGAAATGCTAATTATTTTGTTTACGTCCCCTGTGGGTCTTTTTGGGTGTTACATGCTATCAGATAATAGCTTCTCATGCTTTCGCCGAAAAGCATTTTAAAAATCTGACTTGTTGCCTGGATTCACAACGAGTGTAGCTTTAATTCGATACCCTGCATGTGTATTTTAATGAACTTTTGAGTTTTAACTAATACTATTAGCATTTAGCGTAGCGCATTTGCATTTCCAGAGCTCTAGTTGGGACACAAGCGCTCCAGTAGAAGCAACAGGTTAAATCATCCACAACAGGATACATCCTAGCCACAGATGCTAGCCGTCAGTTCGGCCACAACTCCCAGAAGATAGGGACGCACACACATTACACACAACATCCCGAGGACAGGGACGACGCACACACATTACACACAACATCCTGAGGACAGGGACGACGCACACACATTACACACAACATCCCGAGGACACCCAGATAAGACACCCACACATTGGCAGAAAGCCTAGACTTGGAGACAAACTAGCGCACACACATAATCTCCTTTCTAGCCGAACATTGTGTGACTGAGGATAGCGCACACACCAAATCTCCCTCTTTAGCTGAACATGGTGTGACGACCAAGAACAGGCATGGCAGGATTCTACGATGACGGACAGACAACTGAGCCTATGCCGGAAGACTACACCCCAGCCTGAACCAATCCGAAGATCCGATCTTCCAGAATCAACCTACTTTCTGTTCTGTATTTGAAGCTTGTACTCACTGTTATCAGGGCTTTTTTCTGCTGGTCTCTGATGAGCTAACAGAAAGGGCGTATCTCGGCTGTACTAGATATGCTTCACTCTGAGAATAAAAACTGTAAACGTCGTACAAATACTACCTTGTCTGCATCGATCTGGCTGACTCACCTTCATCATATCCCATTATCAACAAAGGTTCAGCAAGGAAGATTCTTCAATTGGAAAATCGTAATGGGACAAAGCTCAGAAGCCATGACCCTGGAGGTGATGCTACATTGAAGGGAGTAATAATCTCTGAGGTCCCAATATCTATGTCCATGGATGAAATTGTTAAAGAACATGTGAAGGAGACAGTGGTTGAAGCCCAAAGGTTGATCAGTAGGAAAGAGGGTTAAAGAAGTGAAAGCTTGTCAGTGCTGTTGAGGTGTTAGAAGGTTTTGTCTGAAAAGTACAGAATAGATTCCTCAGAACAGTTGAAACTGGAGCAGCAACCGTGAATCATCAGTGTTTTTAAATGCCAAAGAAGGGGACATGTAGCTGTTGAGTGAAAAGATGTGCCAAGTGTGGTGGGGAACATGATTACAGTGAATGTTGGAGCAATGTGACGGTTAAGTGTTGCAATTGTGCAGAGGACACACAGAGCAGCATTTGGTGGATGCCAGGTGCAGAGAGATGCTCAGAGATATAGAATCTGTCATGATGTATCATATGCAGAGGCTGTAAGACAGACTGGTGGAACTACAGTGCAGACTGATGGAGCTTCCATGGCTGGTCCCGTAGTAAGAGGACCTACTGTCAGACTGATGGAGCTTCCATGGCTGGTCCCGTAGTAAGAGGACCTACTGTCAGACTGATGGAGCTTCCATGGCTGGTCCTGTAGTAAGAGGACCTACTGTCAGACTGATGGAGCTTCCATGGCTGGTCCCGTAGTAAGAGGACCTGCTGTCAGACTGATGGAGTTTCCATGGCTGGTCCTGTAGTAAGAGGACCTACTGTCAGAACTGGTCTTTCTACTATTCCTGACATGGTTTCGAGGCCTGTTCAGAAATCTTGCGTCCATAAATGCACTGTGACAAAGGATACTTTAATAGTGAATAATATGTACTTCATAGCTTTCATTGGTGAGGTTATCAACAACTTGGATAGTGCCTCATCAGAGAGAGAACATTTCAGTTGCTCTACAGTTTTGAAGCTGAATGTAATGATTATCAGTTCTTTACATGTGTACTAATATTCAGACACATTCAGTTGTTTCTATATTTATCTATAATTCAGGGTTTTCACACGGGACTTCAAGTAAATAAATATTAGTGCCTGAAAAAGTCCTTGAATTTGACTTGCCACTGTACGACCCCTGATAATTCTTAATATGGTGTGAATGGGAAATACAATTGTTTTTTGTGAGTGAAATAATACAGT
>NW_027030919.1:0-2941 GCF_034236695.1 Oncorhynchus nerka
TGTCACACTTTGCTGTTCCGACGTCGCAGCTTCGCGCGCTCCAAACTTTGCTGTTCCACTCACAGCCGTCAGACTTTGCTGTTCCACTCCACAACTGTCATGACACTGCTGTTCCACTCACAGACCGTCAAACTTGCTGTTCCACTCCATAGCCGTCAGACTTTGCTGTTCCACTACAGCCGTCAGACTTTGCTGTTCCACTCACAGCCGTCATACTTTGATGTTCCACTCACAGCTGTCAGACTTTGCTGTTCCACTCACAGCCGTCAGACTTTGCTGTTCCACTCACAGACTTTGCTGTTCCACTCACAGCCGTCAGACTTTGCTGTTCCACTCACAGCCCGTCAGACTTTGCTGTTCCACTCACAGCCGTCAGACTGCTGTTCCACCACAGCCGTCAGACTTTGCTGTTCCACTCCACAGCCGCCAGACTTTGCTGTTCCACTCACAGCCGTCAGACTTTGCTGTTCCACTCACAGCCGCTGAACTTTGCTGTTCCACTCACAGCCGTCAGACTTTGGTGTTCCACTCACAGCCATCAGACTTTGGTGTTCCACTCACAGACTTTGCTGTTCCACTCACAGCCAGTCATACTTTGCTGTTCCACTCACAGACTTTGCTGTTCCACTCACAGCCGTCATACTTTGCTGTTCCACCACAGACTTTGCTGTTCCACTCACGTCATGCTTTGCTGTTCCACTCACAGACTTTGCTGTTCCACTCACAGCCGTCAGACTTTGCTGTTCCACCACAGTCGTCATACTTTTGCTGTTCCACTCACAGCCGTCAGACTTTGCTGTTCCACTCACAGCCGTCAGACTTTGCTGTTCCACTCACAGCCGTCAGACTTTGCTGTTCCACTCACAGCCGTCAGACTTTGGTGTTCCACTCACAGCCATCAGACTTTGGTGTTCCACTCACAGCCGTCAGACTTTGCTGTTCCACTCACAGCCGTCAGACTTTGCTGTTCCACTCACAGCCGTCATACTTTGCTGTTCCACTCACAGCCGTCAGACTTTGCTGTTCCACTCACAGCCGTCAGACTTTGCTGTTCCACTCACAGCCGTCAGACTTTGCTGTTCCACTCACAGCCGTCAGACTTTGCTGTTCCACTCACAGCCGTCAGACTTTGCTGTTCCACTCACAGCCGTCAGACTTTGCTGTTCCACTCACAGCCGTCAGACTTTGCTGTTCCACTCACAGCCGTCAGACTTTGCTGTTCCACTCACAGCCGTCATACTTTGCTGTTCCACTCACAGCCGTCAGACTTTGCTGTTCCACTCACAGCCGTCAGACTTTGCTGTTCCACTCACAGCCGTCAGACTTTGCTGTTCCACTCACAGCCGTCAGACTTTGCTGTTCCACTCACAGCACGTCAGACTTTGCTGTTCCACTCACAGCCGTCAGACTTTGCTGTTCCACTCACAGCTGTACTTTGCTGTTCCACTCACAGCCGTCAGACTTTTGCTGTTCCACTCCACAGCCTGTCAGACTTTGCTGTTCCACTCACAGCCGTCAGACTTTGCTGTTCCACTCACAGCCGTCAGACTTTGCTGTTCCACTCACAGCCGTCAGACTTTGCTGTTCCACTCACAGCCGTCAGACTTTGCTGTTCCACTCACAGCCGTCAGACTTTGGTGTTCCACTCACAGCTGTCAGACTTTGCTGTTCCACTCACAGCCGTCAGACTTTGCTGTTCCACTCACAGCCGTCAGACTTTGCTGTTCCACTCACAGCCGTCAGACTTTGCTGTTCCACTCACAACCGTCAGACTTTGCTGTTCCACTCACAGCCGTCAGACTTTGCAGTTCCACTCACGGCCGTCAGACTTTGCTGTTCCACTCACAGCCGTCAGACTTTGGTGTTCCACTCACAACCGTCAGACTTTGCTGTTCCACTCACAGCCGTCAGACTTTGCTGTTCCACTCACAGACTTTGCTGTTCCACTCACAGCCGTCAGACTTTGGTGTTCCACTCACAGCCGTCAGACTTTGCTGTTCCACTCACAGCCGTCAGACTTTGCTGTTCCACTCACAGCCGTCAGACTTTGCTGTTCCACTCACAGCCGTCAGACTTTGGTGTTCCACTCACAGCCATCAGACTTTGGTGTTCCACTCACAGCCGTCAGACTTTGCTGTTCCACTCACAGCACTCTTGCTGTTCCACTCACAGCCGTCAGACTTTGCTGTTCCACTCACAGCCGTCAGACTTTGCTGTTCCACTCACAGCCGTCAGACTTTGCTGTTCCACTCACAGCCGTCAGACTTTGCTGTTCCACTCACAGCCGTCAGACTTTGCTGTTCCACTCACAGCCGTCAGACTTTGCTGTTCCACTCACAGCCGTCAGACTTTGGTGTTCCACTCACAGCCGTCAGACTTTGCTGTTCCACTCACAGCCGTCAGACTTTGCTGTTCCACTCACAGCCGTCAGACTTTGCTGTTCCACTCACAGCCGTCAGACTTTGCTGTTCCACTCACAGCCGTCAGACTTTGCTGTTCCACTCACAGCCGTCATACTTTGCTGTTCCACTCACAGCTGTCAGACTTTGCTGTTCCACTCACAGCCATCAGACGTTGCTGTTCCTCACAGCCGTCAGACTTTGCTGTTCCACACTCTGAACTTTGCTGTTCCACTCACAGCACGTCAGACTTTGCTGTTCCACTCACAGCCGTCAGACTGCCATTCCACTCCACAGCCATCAGACTTTGCTGTTCCACTCACAGACATGTTCCTCCACAACAGTCAGACTTTGCTGTTCACTCACAGCCGTCAGACTTTGATGTTCACTCACAGCCATCAGACTTTGGTGTTCCACTCACAGCTTTGGTGTTCCACTCACAGCCGTCAGACTTTGTGATTTCCACTCACAGCCGTCAGACTTTGGTGTTCCACTCACTGGCCGTCAGACTTTGCTGTTCCACGCACAGCCATCAGACTTTG
>NW_027030920.1:0-2943 GCF_034236695.1 Oncorhynchus nerka
TAGTTTAAACATTACGTTTAGGGCCTCATAATGAATGGTTAAGGTTCGGGTGTAACGGCTTTCTTCCTGTGAAGGAGAGGCGGACCAAAACACAGCGTGGTTGAAGTTCATGGTTCTTTAATAAGAGACACTTAACATGAACAAACTGCAAAACAATAAACGTGGCAAAACCGAAACAGTCCTATCTGGTGCAGCAAACACAAAGACAGGAAACAACCACCCACAAAACCCAACACAAAACAGGCTACCTAAATATGGTTCCCAATCAGAGACAATGACTAACACCTGCCTCTGATTGAGAACCATAACATAGAATGCCCACCCAGCTCACGTCCTGACCAATACTAAAACAAGGAAAGCACAAAATAACTATGGTCAGAACGTGACAGCTCCCCCCCCCTCCCCAAGGTGCGGACTCCGACCGCACAAGCTAAACCTATAGGGGAGGGTCTGGGCATCTGTCCACGGTGGTGGCTCTGGACGTGGACCCCACTCCATCGCAGTCTTTGTCCACCTCATTGTCCACCTCTAAACCGCGGCGACCCTGCTAAATGGCCCCACTGGGCGGATCCTGGCTGAATGGCGGCTCTGGCGGATCCTGGCTGTGCGGCTCTGGCGGATCTGGCTGAATGGCAGCTCTCGGCGGATCCTGGCTGAATGGCGGCTCTGGTGAATCCTGGCTGAATCGCTCTGGCGGATCCTAGCTGGAGTGCGGCTCTGGCGGACTCCTGGCTGAATGGCGGCTCTGGCAGGATCTGGCTGAATGGCAGCTCTGGCGGATCCTGGCTGGCATGGCGGATCCTGGCTGAATGGCGGCTCCTGTTGGATCCTGGCTGAATAGCAGCTCTGGCGGATCCTGGCTGAATAGCGGCTCCCTGGTGGATCTGGCTGAATGGCGGCTCTGCGGATCCTGGCTGAATTGCGGCTCTGAGGATCCTGGCTGAATGGCGTCTGGCGGATCCTGGCTGAATGGCAACTCTGGCGGATCCTGGCTGTATGGCGGATCCTGGCTGATCCTGGCTGTATGGCGCTGATCCTGGCTGAATGGCGGCTCTGGCGGATCATGGCTGAATGGCGGCTCCTGGCTGAATGGCGGATCTTGGCTGAATGGCGGCTCTGGCTGATCTTGGCTGGGCGGCTCTGGCGGATCCTGGCATGGCGCTCCTGGCTGGCGGAATGGCGGCTCTGGCGGATCCTGGCTGAATGGCAGCTCTGGCGGATCCTGGCTGAATGGAGGCTCTGGTGGATCCTGGCTGAATGGCTCGGCGGATCCTGGCTGATGGCGGATCTGGCTGAATGGGCGGCTCTGGCGGATCCTGGCTGAATGGCGGCTCCTGGCTGAATGGCGGATCCCCTGGCTGTATGGCGGCTCTGGCGGATCCTGGCTGAATGGCAGCTCTGGCGGATCCTGGCTGGCGGATGGGAGGCTCTGGCGGATCCTGGCTGAATGGCAGCTCTGGCGGATCCTGGCTGAATAAGTGCTCTGGCGGATCCCTGGCTGAATGGCGGCTCTGGCGGATCCTGGCTGAATGGCGGCTCGGATCCTGCTGAATGGCGGGATCTTGGCTGGATCCTGGCTCATGGCGGATCTTGGCTGAATGGCGGCTCTGGGCGGATCCTGGCTGAATGGGCGCTCCTGGCTGAATGGCGGATCCTGGCTGAATGGCGCTCTGGCGGATCCTGGCTGAATGGCAGTTCCTCTGGCGGATCCTGGCTGAATGGAGGCTCTGGTGGATCCTGGCTGAATGGCGGCTCTGGCGGATCCTGGCTGAATGGCGGCTCTGGCGGATCCTGGCTGTATGGCGGATCCTGGCTGAATGGCGGATCCTGGCTGAATGGCGGATCCTGGCTGAATGGCGGCTCTGGCGGATCCTGGCTGAATGGCAGCTCTGGCGGATCCTGGCTGAATGGCGGCTCTGGCGGATCCTGGCTGAATGGCGGCTCTAGCGGATCCTGGCTGAATGGCGGCTCTGGCGGATCCTTGCAGACTGGCGACTCTGGCAGATCCTGGCTGAATGGCGGCTCTGGCGGATCCTGGCTGAATAGCGGCTCTGGCCATTCATATCATATAATAATATAATAATAATTCAACTCTACCCTGTTTTACAATATCTGATTAATAATAATGTTAGTTCATAAGAAAGAGGTTATGTAGCAGGGATAAGGGGTAATTGGAAATGATAACCTTTGTGGAAGGAGGAATGTGTGTGGGTCTAAAGTAAGCAAAGAGGATCATTAACCTATGTTTGAACCGACTCAGCTATAACTCTGTGGTGATTACATAAGACAGCGAGAGCTGTGGTAATAAACTATGGTGAGACTTCAGGAGTTAATCCAGGTATAGTGTGTCAGGTATGTGCGTTAGTGAGTTGGAATTAACTTTTGAACCTGCTTTGTCCTGGTCGAGAGGAGGAGATACATTTTATAACCTATGACGTCATATTTGATATATATACTGTTGTACAGGGTTCTATGAGCAGTGCTCTCGAGAATAAATACTATTGGCTCATTTTGGTAGACTGGTCTCTGTCTATTTTATGCAAATAACGATCTTAAAAATTCTTAACAACAGACAGAGTGATTTTAATTGAATTGGTTAATGAACACATGTAGGAATTGTAAAATTCCTTTGACACATTCTCAGAACATACTGCACTGGTTTTATACTGTTTTAGATGGATCCTCTGTTTATCATCTTGTTTTATACTGTTTTAGATGGATCCTCTGTTTATCATCTTGTTTTATACTGTTTTAGATGGATCCTCTGTTTATCATCTTGTTTTATACTGTTTTAGATGGATCCTCGGTTTAAACATTTAAACTCTTAAATGTAAACAATTTAAACAATAACACCGTTAAGATAACAATGTGATCATTTGTTGTACGTCTTTTATGTTGAAAAACAAATTATACAATTATATTTGGCTTACGCGTATCGATTCT
>NW_027030921.1:0-2943 GCF_034236695.1 Oncorhynchus nerka
CCTCTCCTCTAGGCTGTAGACAGCGTCCAGTGTGTCTGGCCTCACATTAGTTAGTTATCACTGCCTCTCCTCTCTGCTGTAGACACCGTCCAGTGTGTCTGGCCTCACATTAGTTAGTTATCACTGCCTCTCCTCTCTGCTGTAGACAGCGTCCAGTGTGTCTGGCCTCACATTAGTTAGTTATCACTGCCTCTCCTCTAGGCTGTAGACAGCGTCCAGTGTGTCTGGCCTCACATTAGTTAGTTATCACTGCCTCTCCTCTAGGCTGTAGACAGCGTCCAGTGTGTCTGGCCTCACATTAGTTAGTTATCACTGCCTCTCCTCTCTGCTGTAGACAGCGTCCAGTGTGTCTGGCCTCACATTAGTTAGTTATCACTGCCTCTCCTCTCTGCTGTAGACAGCGTCCAGTGTGTCTGGCCTCACATTAGTTAGTTATCACTGCCTCTCCTCTAGGCTGTAGACAGCGTCCAGTGTGTCTGGCCTCACATTAGTTAGTTATCACTGCCTCTCCTCTAGGCTGTAGACAGCGTCCAGTGTGTCTGGCCTCACATTAGTTAGTTATCACTCCCTCTCCTCTAGGCTGTAGACAGCGTCCAGTGTGTCTGGCCTCACATTAGTTAGTTATCACTGCCTCTCCTCTAGGCTGTAGACAGCGTCCAGTGTGTCTGGCCTCACATTAGTTAGTTATCACTCCCTCTCCTCTAGGCTGTAGACAGCGTCCAGTGTGTCTGGCCTCACATTAGTTAGTTATCACTGCCTCTCCTCTCTGCTGTAGACAGCGTCCAGTGTGTCTGGCCTCACATTAGTTAGTTATCACTGCCTCTCCTCTAGGCTGTAGACAGCGTCCAGTGTGTCTGGCCTCACATTAGTTAGTTATCACTGCCTCTCCTCTAGGCTGTAGACAGCGTCCAGTGTGTCTGGCCTCACATTAGTTAGTTATCACTGCCTCTCCTCTAGGCTGTAGACAGCGTCCAGTGTGTCTGGCCTCACATTAGTTAGTTATCTCTCCCTCTCCTCCTGGGCTGTAGACAGCGTCCAGTGTGTCTGGCCTCACATTGGATATTATCACTGCCTCCTCTGGGCTGTAGACAGCGTCCAGTGTGTCTGGTCTCACATTAGTTAGTTATCCTGCCTCTCCTCTAGGCTGGGCAGCGTCAGTGGCTGTAGACAGCGTCCAGTGTGTCTGGCCTCACATTAGTTAGTTATCACTCCCTCTCCTCTAGGCTGTAGACAGCGTCCAGTGTGTCTGGCCTCACATTAGTTAGTTATCTGCCTCTCCTCTAGGCACAGACAGCGTCCAGTGTGTCTGGCCTCACATTAGTTAGTTATCACTGCCTCTCCTCTAGGCTGTAGACAGCGTCCAGTGTGTCTGGCCTCACATTAGTTAGTTATCTCCCTCTCCTCTAGGCTGTAGACAGCGTCCAGTGTGTCTGGCCTCACATTAGTTAGTTATCACTGCCTCTCCTCCAGGCTGTAGACAGCGTCCCAGTGTGTCTGGCCTCACATTAGTTAGTTATCACTCCCTGTCCTCTAGGCTGTAGACAGCGTCCAGTGTGTCTGGCCTCACATTAGTTAGTTATCACTGCCTCTCCTCTAGGCTGTAGACAGCGTCCAGTGTGTCCTGGCCTCACATTAGTTAGTTATCACTGCCTCTAGGCTCTCAGGCATTGTTAGTTATCACTGCCTCTCCTCTGGGCGTAAAACAGCCAGTGTGTCTGGCCTCATTAGTTAGTTATCACTGCCTCTCCTCTCTGCTGCCTCTGGCCTCATTAGTTAGTTATCACTGCTGTAGACAGCGTCCAGTGTGTCTGGCCTCACATTAGTTAGTTATCACTGCCTCTCCTCTAGGCTGTGGACAGCGTCCAGTGTGTCTGGCCTCACATTAGTTAGTTATCTGCCTCTCCTCTCTGCTGTAGACGCATCAGTGTGTCTGGCCTCACATTAGTTAGTTATCACTGCCTCTCCTCTCTGCTGTAGACAGCGTCCAGTGTGTCTGGCCTCACATTAGTTAGTTATCACTGCCTCTCCTCTAGGCTGTAGACAGCGTCCAGTGTGTCTGGCCTCACATTAGTTAGTTATCACTGCCTCTCCTCTAGGCTGTAGACAGCGTCCAGTGTGTCTGGCCTCACATTAGTTAGTTATCACTGCCTCTCCTCTAGGCTGTAGACAGCGTCCAGTGTGTCTGGCCTCACATTAGTTAGTTATCACTGCCTCTCCTCTAGGCTGTAGACAGCGTCCAGTGTGTCTGGCCTCACATTAGTTAGTTATCACTGCCTCTCCTCTAGGCTGTAGACAGCGTCCAGTGTGTCTGGCCTCACATTAGTTAGTTATCACTGCCTCTCCTCTAGGCTGTAGACAGCGTCCAGTGTGTCTGGCCTCACATTAGTTAGTTATCACTGCCTCTCCTCTAGGCTGTAGACAGCGTCCAGTGTGTCTGGCCTCACATTAGTTAGTTATCACTGCCTCTCCTCTAGGCTGTAGACAGCGTCCAGTGTGTCTGGCCTCACATTAGTTAGTTATCACTGCCTCTCCTCTAGGCTGTAGACAGCGTCCAGTGTGTCTGGCCTCACATTAGTTAGTTATCACTGCCTCTCCTCTAGGCTGTAGACAGCGTCCAGTGTGTCTGGCCTCACATTAGTTAGTTATCACTGCCTCTCCTCTAGGCTGTAGACAGCGTCCAGTGTGTCTGGCCTCACATTAGTTAGTTATCACTGCCTCTCCTCTCGGCTGTAGACAGCGTCCAGTGTGTCTGGCCTCACATTAGTTAGTTATCACTGCCTCTCCTCTAGGCTGTAGACAGCGTCCAGTGTGTCTGGCCTCACATTAGTTAGTTATCACTGCCTCTCCTCTAGGCTGTAGACAGCGTCCAGTGTGTCTGGCCTCACATTAGTTAGTTATCACTGCCTCTCCTCTCTGCTGTAGACAGCGTCCAGTGTGTCTGGC
>NW_027030922.1:0-2943 GCF_034236695.1 Oncorhynchus nerka
GTAAGACAGTAGAGCAGTAAGACAGTAGGGCTGTAAGACAGCAGAGCTAGTAAGACAGTAGGGCTAAGTAAGACAGTAGGGCAGTAAGACAGTAGGGCTGTAAGACAGTAGGGCAGTAAGACAGTAGAGGCAGTAAGACAGTAGCTGTAAGACAGCAGAGCAGTAAGACAGTAGGGCTGTAAGACAGTTGGGCTGTAAGACAGTAGGGCTGTAAGACAGTAGAGCAGTAAAGTGAGCGCAGTAGGGCTGTAAGACAGTAGAGCAGTAAGACAGTAGAGGCTGTAAGACAGTAGGGCTGTAAGACAGTAGGAGCTGTAAGACAGTAGGGCTGTAAGACAGTAGAGCTAGTAAGACAGTAGGGCTGTAAGACAGTAGAGCAGTAAGACAGTAGGTCTGTAAGACAGTAGAGCTGTAAGACAGTAGGGCTGTAAAACAGCAGAGCTGTAAGACAGTAGGGTTGTAAGACAGTAGAGCTATAAGGAAGTAGAGCTATAAGACAGTAGAGCTATAAGACAGTAGAGCTGTAAGACAGTAGAGCTATAAGACAGTAGGGCTGTAAGACAGTAGGGCTGTAAGACAGTAGAGCAGTAAGACAGTAGGGCTGTAAAGACAGTAGTGTGCAGTAAGACGGTAGGGCTGTAAGACAGTAGAGCAGTAAGACAGTAGAGGCTAGAAAGACAGTAGGGCTGTAAGACAGTAGAGCTGAGACAGTAGGGCGTAAGACAGTAGAGCTGTAAGACAGTAGAGCTGTAAGACAGTAGAGCAGTAAGACAGTTAGGGCAGTAAGACAGTAGGGCTGTAAGACAGTAGGGCTGTAAGACAGTGGAGCTATAAGACAGTGGGCTACAAGACAGTGAGCTGTAAGACAGTAGGGCTGTAAGACAGTAGAGGCTGTAAGACAGTAGGGCTGTAAGACAGTAGAGCAGTAAGACAGTAGGGCTGTAAGACAGTAGAGCTGTAAGACAGTAGGGCTGTAAGACAGTAGAGCTGTAAGACAGTAGAGCTATAAGACAGACTAAGACAGGCAGTAGTATATGAAGTAAAGATCAGTAGAGCTATAAGACAGTAGGGCTGTAAGACAGAAATGTAGGTAGTAAGAAGTAGGGCTGCAAGACAGTAGAGCAGTAAGACAGTAGGTCTGTAAGACAGTAGAGCTGTAAGACAGTAGGGCTGTAAAACAGCAGAGCTGTAAGACAGTAGAGCTGTAAGACAGTAGAGCAGTAAGATAGTAGAGCAGTAAGACAGTAGGGCTGTAAGACAGTAGACCAGTAAGACAGTAGAGCTATAAGACAGTAGAGCTGTAAGACAGTAGGGCTGTAAGACAGTAGGGCTGTAAGACAGTAGAGCAGTAAGACAGTAGGGCAGTAAGACAGTAGGGCTGTAAGACAGTAGAGCAGTAAGACAGTAGAGCAGTAAGACAGTAGGGCTATAAGACAGTAGAGCAGTAAGACAGTAGGGCTGTAAGACAGTAGGGCAGTAAGGCAGTAGGGCTGTAAGACAGTAGAGCAGTAAGATAGTAGGGCAGTAAGACAGTAGGGTAGTAAGACAGTAGGGCTGTAAGACAGTAGGGCTGTAAGACAGTAGAGCAGTAAGACAGTAGGGCTGTAAGACAGTAGAGCTGTAAGACAGTAGGGCTGTAAAACAGTAGAGCAGTAAGACAGTAGAGCTATAATACAGAAGAGCTGTAAGACAGTAGGGCTGTAAGACAGTAGGGCTGTAAGACAGCAGAGCAGTAAGACAGTAGGGCCATAAGATAGTAGAGCAGTAAGACAGTAGGGCTGTAAAGACAGTAGGGCAGTAAGACAGTAGGGCAGTAAGACAGTAGGGCTGTAAGACAGTAGAGCAGTAAGAGAGTAGGGCTGTAAGACAGTAGAGCAGTAAGACAGTAGGTCTGTAAGACAGTAGAGCTGTAAGACAGTAGGGCTGTAAAACAGCAGAGCTGTAAGACAGTAGGGTTGTAAGACAGTAGAGCTATAAGAGAGTAGAGCTATAAGACAGTAGAGCTATAAGAGAGTAGAGCTATAAGACAGTAGAGCTATAAGACAGTAGAGGTGTAAGAAAGTAGAGCTATAAGAGAGTAGAGCTGTTAGACAGTAGAGCTATAAGACAGTAGAGCTATAAGACAGTAGAGCTATAAGACAGTAGGGCTGTAAGACAGTAGAGCTGTAAGACAGTAGGGCTGTAAAACAGCAGAGCTGTAAGACAGTAGGGCTGTAAGACAGTAGAGCAGTAAGACAGTAGGGATGTAAGACAGTAGGGCTGAATGACAGTAGGGCTGTAAGACAGTAGAGCAGTAACACAGTAGGGCTGTAAGACAGTTGGGCTGTAAGACAGTAGGGCTGTAAAACAGTAGAGCAGTAAGACAGTAGGGCTGTAAGACAGTAGAGCAGTAAGACAGAAGAGCTGTAAGACAGTAGGGCTGTAAGACAGTAGGGCTGTAAGACAGTAGGGCAGTAAGACAGTAGGGCTGTAAGACAGTAGAGCAGTAAGAGAGTAGGGCTGTAAGACAGTAGAGCAGTAAGACAGTAGGTCTGTAAGACAGTAGAGCTGTAAGACAGTAGGGCTGTAAAACAGCAGAGCTGTAAGACAGTAGGGTTGTAAGACAGTAGAGCTATAAGAGAGTAGAGCTATAAGACAGTAGAGCTATAAGAGAGTAGAGCTATAAGACAGTAGAGCTATAAGACAGTAGAGGTGTAAGTATGTAGAGCTATAAGAGAGTAGAGCTGTTAGACAGTAGAGCTATAAGACAGTAGAGCTATAAGACAGTAGAGCAGTAAGACAGTAGAGCTATAAGACAGTAGGGCTGTAAGACAGTAGAGCAGTAAGAGAGTAGGGCTGTAAGACAGTAGAGCAGTAAGACAGTAGGTCTGTAAGACAGTAGAGCTGTAAGACAGTAGGGCTGTAAAACAGCAGAGCTGTAAGACGATTAGAGCTGTAAGACAG
>NW_027030923.1:0-2944 GCF_034236695.1 Oncorhynchus nerka
CTGTTATCGGTGTGTGTGTGTGTGTGTGTCTTGGTCATGTGTGTGGTCAGTAGGTACCGTTTAAGGTGAACCAGTATGATGGGCGGAACCTTCCAGATCTCCAGTTTCTTGACGGAGTCTCTGAGAGCTTTACAGTGTCGACAGAACACCTTGTTCTGGTCGGTCATCTTCTCCTCCTTAGAAAACAACTTCAGACAGTCCTGGAACACACAGTAGGACATGGTTAGATTAGACAGTCCTGGAACACACAGTAGGACATTGTTAGATTAGACAGCTTCAGACGTAGACATGGTTAGATAGACGCTCAGGACAGTAGGACATGGTTAGATTAGACAGTCCTGGAACACACAGTAGGACATGGTTAGATTAGACAGTCCTGGAACACACAGTAGGACATTGTTAGATTAGACAGCTTCAGGACAGTAGGACATGGTTAGATTAGACAGCTTCAGGACAGTAGGACATGGTTAGATTAGACAGTCCTGGAACACACAGTAGGACATGGTTAGATTAGACAGTCCTGGAACACACAGTAAGACATGGTTAGATTAGACAGCTTCAGGACAGTAGGACATGGTTAGATTAGACAGTCCTGGAACACACAGTGGGACATGGTTAGATTAGACAGTCCTGGAACACACAGTAGGACATGGTTAGATTAGACAGCTTCAGGACAGTAGGACATGGTTAGATTAGACAGTCATGGAACACACAGTAGGACATGGTTAGATTAGACAGTCCTGGAACACACAGTAGGACATGGTTAGATTAGACAGTCCTGGAACACACAGTGGGACATGGTTAGATTAGACAGTCCTGGAACACACAGTAGGACATGGTTAGATTAGACAGTCCTGGAACACACAGTGGGACATGGTTAGATTAGACAGCTTCAGGACAGTAGGACATGGTTAGATTAGACAGTCCTGGAACACACAGTAGGACATGGTTAGATTAGACAGCTTCAGGACAGTAGGACATGGTTAGATTAGACAGTCCTGGAACACACAGTAGGACATGGTTAGATTAGACAGTCCTGGAACACACAGTAGGACATGGTTAGATTAGACAGCTTCAGGACAGTAGGACATGGTTAGATTAGACAGTCCTGGAACACACAGTAGGACATGGTTAGGATTAGACAGTCCTGGAACACACAGTGGACATGGTTAGATTAGACAGCTTCAGGACAGTAGGACATGGTTAGATTAGACAGTCCTGGAACACACAGTAGGACATGGTTAGATTAGACAGCTTCAGGACAGTAGGACATGGTTAGATTAGACAGTCCTGGAACACACAGTAGGACATGGTTAGATTAGACAGTCCTGGAACACACAGTAGGACATGGTTAGATTAGACAGCTTCAGGACAGTAGGACATGGTTAGATTAGACAGTCCTGGAACACACAGTGGGACATGGTTAGATTAGACAGTCCTGGAACACACAGTAGGACATGGTTAGATTAGACAGTCCTGGAACACACAGTAGGACATGGTTAGATTAGACAGTCCTGGAACACACAGTAGGACATGGTTAGATTAGACAGTCCTGGAACACACAGTAGGACATGGTTAGATTAGACAGCTTCAGGACAGTAGGACATGGTTAGATTAGACAGTCCTGGAACACACAGTGGGACATGGTTAGATTAGACAGTCCTGGAACACACAGTAGGACATGGTTAGATTAGACAGTCCTGGAACACACAGTAGGACATGGTTAGATTAGACAGTCCTGGAACACACAGTGGGACATGGTTAGATTAGACAGTCCTGGAACACACAGTAGGACATGGTTAGATTAGACAGTCCTGGAACACACAGTAGGACATGGTTAGATTAGACAGTCCTGGAACACACAGTAGGACATGGTTAGATTAGACAGCTTCAGGACAGTAGGACATGGTTAGATTAGACAGTCCTGGAACACACAGTAGGACATGGTTAGATTAGACAGTCCTGGAACACACAGTAAGACATGGTTAGATTAGACAGCTTCAGGACAGTAGGACATGGTTAGATTAGACAGTCCTGGAACACACAGTAGGACATGGTTAGATTAGACAGTCCTGGAACACACAGTAGGACATGGTTAGATTAGACAGTCCTGGAACACAGAGTAGGACATGGTTAGATTAGAGCAGTCCTGGAACACACGTAGGACATGGTTAGATTAGACAGTCCTGGAACACACAGTAGGACATGGTTAGATTAGACAGTCCTGGAACACACAGTAGGACATGGTTAGATTAGACAGCTTCAGGACAGTAGGACATGGTTAGATTAGACAGTCCTGGAACACACAGTAGGACATGGTTAGATTAGACAGTCCTGGAACACACAGTAAGACATGGTTAGATTAGACAGTCCTGGAACACACAGTAGGACATGGTTAGATTAGACAGTCCTGGAACACACAGTAGGACATGGTTAGATTAGACGGCTTTCAGGACAGTAGGACATGGTTAGATTAGACAGCTTCAGGACAGTAGGACATGGTTAGATTATTAGACAGCTTCAGGACAGTAGGACATGGTTAGATTAGACAGCTTCAGAACAGTTGGACATGGTTAGATTAGACAGCTTCAGGACAGTAGGACATGGTTAGATTAGACGGCTTTCAGGACAGTAGGACATGGTTAGATTAGACAGCTTCAGGACAGTAGGACATGGTTAGATTAGACAGCTTCAGAACAGCAGGACATGGTTAGATTAGACAGCTTCAGGACAGTAGGACATGGTTAGATTAGACGGCTTTCAGGACAGTAGGACATGGTTAGATTAGACAGCTTCAGGACAGTAGGACATGGTTAGATTAGACAGCTTCAGAACAGCAGGACATGGTTAGATTAGACAGCTTCAGGACAGTAGGACATGGTTAGATTAAACAGCTTCAGGACAGCAGGACATGGTTAGATTAGACAGTCCTGGAACACACAGT
>NW_027030924.1:0-2945 GCF_034236695.1 Oncorhynchus nerka
AGCGGAAATGGAGGGAAAACTCGCCTCCCTGCGGACCTGGCATCCTTTCACTCCCTCCTCTCTACATTTTCCTCCTCTGTCTCTGCTGCTAAAGCCACTTTCTACCACTCTAAATTCCAAGCATCTGCCTCTAACCCTAGGAAGCTCTTTGCCACCTTCTCCTCCCCTCTTGAATCCTTCCTCCCCCCTCCTCCTCCTCTCTGCAGATGACTTCAACCATTTTGGAAAGAAGGTCGACGACATCCGATCCTCGTTGCTAAGTCAAACGACACCGGGCTGGTTCTGCTCACACTGCCCTACCCCGTGCTCTGACTTCTTTTCTCCCTCTCTCCAGATGACATCTCGCGTCTTGTGACGGCCGGGCCGCCCAACAACCTGCCCGCTGACCCTATCCCCTCCTCTCTCTCCAGACCATTTCCGAGACCTTCTCCACCTCACCTCGCCATCAACCATCCCTGACCGCTGGCTACGTCCCCTCCTGTCTTCAAGAGAGCGAGGAGTTGCACCCCTTCTGAAAAAACCTACACTCGATCCCCTCCGATGTCAACAACTACAGACCAGTATCCCTTCTTTCTTTTCTCTCCAAAACTCTTGAACGTGCCGCCCTTGGCCAGCTCTCCGCTATCTCTCTCAGAATGACCTTCTGATCCAAATCAGTCAGGTTTCAAGACTAGTCATTCAACTGAGACTGCTCTTTCTGTATCACGGAGTGCGCTCCGCACTGCTAAAGCACCCCTCTCTCTTCTGCTCATCCTTCTAGACCTATCGGGCCGATACTGTGAACCATCAGATCCTCCTCTCCACCCTCTCCGAAGTTGCACTCCGGCGCGGCCCACGCTACCATTGCGCTCCTACTCTGACAGGTCGTCTTAACAGGTGGCGGCGAGAATCCGTCTCCTCACCACGTGCTCTCACCACTGGTGTCCCCAGGCTCTGTTCTAGGCCCTCCTATTCTCGCTATACACCAAGTCACTTGCTCTGTCATAACCTCACATGGTCTCTCCCTATCATTGCTATGCAGACTACACAATTAATCTTCCTTTCCCTTCTGACGCACCAGGTGGCGAATCGCATCTGGCAGACATATCAGTGTGATGACGGATCATCACCTCAAGCTGAACCCGCGCAAGACGGAGCTGCTCTTCCTCCCGGGAAGGACTGCCCGTTCCATGATCTCGCCATCACGGTTGACAACTCCATTGTGTCCTCGTCCCAGAGCGCTAAGAACCTTGGCGTTCCGACAACACCCTGTCGTTCTCAAATAACATCAAGGCGGTGGCCCGTTCCTGCAGGTTCATGCCTACAACATCCGCAGAGTACGACCTGCTCACACAGGAAGCGGCGCAGGTCCTAATCCAGGTACTTGTCATCTCCCCCGCCTGGATTACTGCAACTCGCTGTTGGCTGCCCTGCCTGTGCCATTAACCCTACAACTCATCCAGAACGCCGCGCAGCCCGTCTGGTGTTCAACCTTCCCAAGTTCCCTCACGTCACCCCGCTCCTCTCCGCTCTCTCCACTGGCTTCCAGTTGAAGCTCGCATCCGCTACAAGACCATGGTGCTTGCCTACGGAGCTGTGAGGGGAACGGCACCTCAGTACCTCCAGGCTCTGATCAGGCCCTACACCCAAACAAGGGCACTGCGTTCATCCACCTCTGGCCTGCTCGCCTCCCTACCACTGAGGAAGTACAGTTCCCGCTCAGCCCAGTCAAAACTGTTCGCTGCTCTGGCCCCCCAATGGTGGAACAAACTCCCTCACGACGCCAGGACAGCGGAGTCAATCACCACCTTCCGGAGACACCTGAAACCCCACCTCTTTAAGGAATACCTAGGATAGGATAAAGTAATCCTTCTCACCCCCCTTAAAAGACCTAGATGCACTATTGTAAAGTGGCTGTTCCACTGGATGTCATAAGGTGAAAGCACCAATTTGTAAGTCGCTCTGGATAAGAGCGTCTGCTAAATGACTTAAATGTAATGTAAATGTTAAATGTATTCCTATGTAGTGCACCTACCTGGTAATTATACCGTATTCCTATGTAGTGCACCTACCTGGTAATGCCCTGCTCCTCCAGCCTGCGGCCCTGTACAGGTCCGATCCCGGGTACGTCCATCACAGACCGGTTTCCCATCGGCTCAGAGACAAAGTTACGGTGCTTCTGAGAGGTGGTGGAGCATCCTGTAGGGACATGGAGGAACAATATGACGATGAGATGTGTGTATTTATGACTGTGTCTTATCAGTGGGTCAGGTATAGGTAGAACCTCACATAACATTTCTCTGGGAAGGGAATCAGGAACCAGGAAACAGGAACTACCCAAATCTCTCATGGACACACAACGTAAATACTTCAATTTGAGGTTAACCGAGATTAGGAACTATCCTAATCCCAACATAGTTATACTCCTTGAGTTGAAAATGTAACACAAACAGATCTGGGAGAAAAGAAGAACTACAACAGGTTCGGACATTGAGGGAGGTCACTTCAACATGGAGGGAGGGTCACTTCAACATGGAGGGAGGGGCGCTTCAACATGGAGGGAGGGCATTACAACATGGAGGGAGGGGTCAATACAACATGGAGGGAGGCGTCAATACAACATGGAGGGAGGGGCATTACAACATGGAGGGAGGGGTCACTACAACATGGAGGGAGGGGCATTACAACATGGAGGGAGGAGCACTACAACATGGAGGGAGGGGCATTACAACATGGAGGGAGGGGTCAATACAACATGGAGGGAGGGGTCAATACAACATGGAGGGAGGGGCACTACAACATGGAGGGAGGGGTCAATACAACATGGAGGAGGGCACTACAACATGGAGGGAGGGGCACTGACAACATGGAGGGAGGGGCATTACAACATGGAGGGAGGGGCACTACAACATGGAGGAAGGGGCATCACAACATGGAGGGAGGGGCACCACAACATGGAGGGAGGG
>NW_027030925.1:0-2947 GCF_034236695.1 Oncorhynchus nerka
CTCAGTGGTAGGGAGCGGAGCAGGCCAGAGGTGGATGAACGCAGTGCCCTTGTTTGGGTGTAGGGCCTGATCAGAGCCTGGAGGTACTGAGGTGCCGTTCCCCTCACAGCTCCGTGAGGGCAAGCACCATGGTCTTGTAGCGGATGCGAGCTTCAACTGGAAGCCAGTGGAGGAGCGGAGGAGCGGGGTGGCGTGAGGAACAGGAAGGTTGAACACCAGACGGGCTGCGGCGTTCTGGATGAGTTGTAGGGGTTTAATGGCACAGGCAGGGAGCCCAGCCAACAGCGAGTTGCAGTAATCCAGACGGGAGATGACAAGTGCCTGGATTAGGACCTGCGCCGCTTCCTGTGAGGCAGGGTCGTGCTCTGCGGATGTTGTAGAGCATGAACCTACAGGAACGGGCCACCGCCTTGATGTTAGTTGAGAACGACAGGGTGTTGTCAGGATCACGCCAAGGTTCTTAGCGCTCTGGGAGGAGGACACAATGGAGTTGTCAACCGTGATGGCGAGATCATGGAGCGGGCAGTCCTTCCCGGGAGGAAGAGCAGCTCCGTCTTGCCGAGGTTCAGCTTGAGGTGGTGATCCGTCATCCACACTGATATGTCTGCCAGACATGCAGAGATGCGATTCGCCACCTGGTCATCAGAAGGGGAAAGGGAAGATTAATTGTGTGTCGTCTGCATAGCAATGATAGGAGAGACCATGTGAGGTTATGACAGAGCCAAGTGACTTGGTGTATAGCGAGAATAGGAGAGGGCCTAGAACAGAGCCCTGGGGACACCAGTGGTGAGAGCACGTGGTGTGGAGACAGATTCTCGCCACGCCACCTGGTAGGAAGCGACCTGTCAGGTAGGACGCAATCAAGCGTGGGCCGCGCCGGAGATGCCCAACTCGGAGAGGGTGGAGAGGAGGATCTGATGGTTCACAGTATCGAAGGCAGCCGATAGGTCTAGAAGGATGAGAGCAGAGGAGAGAGAGTTAGCTTTAGCAGTGCGGAGCGCCTCCGTGATACAGAGAAGAGCAGTCTCAGTTGAATGACTAGTCTTGAAACCTGACTGATTTGGATCAAGAAGGTCATTCTGAGAGAGATAGCGGGAGAGCTGGCCAAGGACGGCACGTTCAAGAGTTTTGGAGAGAAAAGAAAGAAGGGATACTGGTCTGTAGTTGTTGACATCGGAGGGATCGAGTGTAGGTTTTTTCAGAAGGGTGCAACTCTCGCTCTCTTGAAGACGGAAGGACGTAGCCAGCGGTCAGGGATGAGTTGATGAGCGAGGTGAGGTAAGGAGAAGGTCTCGGAAATGGTCTGGAGAAGAGAGAGGGGATAGGGTCAAGCGGGCAGGTTGTTGGGCGGCCGGCCGTCACAAGACGCGAGATTTCATCTGGAGAGAGAGGGAGAAAGAGGTCAGAGCACAGGGTAGGGCAGTGTGAGCAGAACCAGCGGTGTCGTTTGACTTAGCAAACGAGGATCGGATGTCGTCGACCTTCTTTTCAAAATGGTTGACGAAGTCATCTGCAGAGAGAGGAGGAGGGGGAGGAGGAGGATTCAGGAGGGAGGAGAAGGTTGCAAAGAGCTTCCTAGGGTTAGAGGCAGATGCTTGGAATTTAGAGTGGTAGAAAGTGGCTTTAGCAGCAGAGAGAGAAGAGAGGAAAATGTAGAGAGGAGGGAGTGAAAGGATGTCAGGTCCGCAGGAGGCGAGTTTTCCTCCATTTCCGCTCGGCTGCCCGGAACCCTGTTCTGTGAGCTCGCAATGAGTCGTCGAGCCACGGAGCGGGAGGAGGACCGAGCCGGCCTGGAGGATAGGGGACATAGAGAGTCAAAGGATGCAGAAAGGGAGGAGAGGAGGGTTGAGGAGGCAGAATCAGGAGATAGGTTGGAGAAAAGGTTTGAGCAGAGGGAAGAGATGATAGGATGGAAGAGGAGAGAGTAGCGGGAGAGAGAGCGAAGGTTGGGACGGCGCGATACCATCCAGTAGGGGCAGTGTGGGAAGTGTTGGATGAGAGCGAGAGGAAAAGGATACAAGGTAGTGGTCGGAGACTTGGAGGGGAGTTGCAACGAGGTTAGTGGAAGAACAGCATCTAGTAAAGATGGTCGAGCGTATTTCCTGCCTTGTGAGTAGGGGGAAGGGAGAGGGTGAGGTCAAAGAGGAGAGGAGTGGAAAGAAGGAGGCAGAGGAATGAGTCAAAGGTAGGCGTGGGGAGGTTAAAGTCGCCCAGAACTGTGAGAGGTGAGCCGTCCTCAGGAAAGGAGCTTATCAAGGCATCAAGCTCATTGATGAACTCTCCGAGGGAACCTGGAGGGCGATAAATGATAAGGATGTTAAGCTTGAAAGGGCTGGTAACTGTGACAGCATGGAATTCAAAGGAGCGATAGACAGATGGGTAAGGGGAGAAAAGAGAATGACCACTTGGGAGAGATGAGGATCCCGGTGCCACCACCCCGCTGACCAGAAGCTCTCGGGGTGTGCGAGAACACGTGGGCAGACGAAGAGAGCAGTAGGAGTAGCAGTGTTGTCTGTGGTGATCCATGTTTCCGTCAGTGCCAAAGTCGAGGGACTGGAGGGAGACATAGGCGGAGATGAACTCTGCCTTGTTGGCCGCAGATCGGCAGTTCCAGAGGCTACCGGAGACCTGGAACTCCACGTGGGTCGTCGCTGGGACCACCAGATTAGGGTGGCCGCGGCCACGCGGTGTGGGCGTTTGTATGGTCTGTGCAGAGAGGAGAGAACAGGGATAGACAGACACATAGTTGACAGGCTACACAAGAGGCTACGCTAATGCAAAGGAGATTGGAATGACAAGTGGACTACACGTCACGAGTGTTCAGAGAGTTAAGCTTACGTGGCAAGAATCTTATTGACTAAAATGATTAAAATGATACAGTACTGCTGAAGTAGGCTAGCTGGCAGAGGCTGCGTTGTTGACTAAGTAGGCATTGGCTGCGTTGTTG
>NW_027030926.1:0-2949 GCF_034236695.1 Oncorhynchus nerka
TCTGTGTTATTAAATCAGTCTGCAGGAGACAGTCCCAGGACAACAACACTCTGCCTCTGTGTTATTAAATCAGTCTGCAGGAGACAGCCCCAGGACAACAACACTCTGCCTCTGTGTTATTAAATCAGTCTGCAGGAGACAGTCCCAGGACAACAACACTCTGCCTCTGTGTTATTAAATCAGTCTGCAGGAGACAGCCCCAGGACAACAACACTCTGCCTCTGTGTTATTAAATCCAGTCTGCAGGAGACAGCCCCAGGACAACAACACTCTGCCTCTGTGTTATTAAATCAGTCTGCAGGAGACAGTCCCAGGACAACAACACTCTGCCTCTGTGTTATTAAATCAGTCTGCAGGAGACAGCCCCAGGACAACAACACTCTGCCTCTGTGTTATTAAATCAGTCTGCAGGAGACAGTCCCAGGACAACAACACTCTGCCTCTGTGTTATTAAATCAGTCTGCAGGAGACAGCCCCAGGACAACAACACTCTGCCTCTGTGTTATTAAATCAGTCTGCAGGAGACAGCCCCAGGACAACAACACTCTGCCTCTGTGTTATTAAATCAGTCTGCAGGAGACAGCCCCAGGACAACAACACTCTGCCTCTGTGTTATTAAATCAGTCTGCAGGAGACAGCCCCAGGACAACAACACTCTGCCTCTGTGTTATTAAATCAGTCTGCAGGAGACAGCCCCAGGACAACAACACTCTGCCTCTGTGTTATTAAATCAGTCTGCAGGAGACAGCCCCAGGACAACAACACTCTGCCTCTGTGTTATTAAATCAGTCTGCAGGAGACAGCCCCAGGACAACAACACTCTGCCTCTGTGTTATTAAATCAGTCTGCAGGAGACAGCCCCAGGACAACAACACTCTGCCTCTGTGTTATTAAATCAGTCTGCAGGAGACAGTCCCAGGACAACAACACTCTGCCTCTGTGTTATTAAATCAGTCTGCAGGAGACAGCCCCAGGACAACAACACTCTGCCTCTGTGTTATTAAATCAGTCTGCAGGAGACAGCCCCAGGACAACAACACTCTGCCTCTGTGTTATTAAATCAGTCTGCAGGAGACAGCCCCAGGACAACAACACTCTGCCTCTGTGTTATTAAATCAGTCTGCAGGAGACAGCCCCAGGACAACAACACTCTGCCTCTGTGTTATTAAATCAGTCTGCAGGAGACAGCCCCAGGACAACAACACTCTGCCTCTGTGTTATTAAATCAGTCTGCAGGAGACAGCCCCAGGACAACAACACTCTGCCTCTGTGTTATTAAATCAGTCTGCAGGAGACAGCCCCAGGACAACAACACTCTGCCTCTGTGTTATTAAATCAGTCTGCAGGAGACAGCCCCAGGACAACAACACTCTGCCTCTGTGTTATTAAATCAGTCTGCAGGAGACAGCCCCAGGACAACAACACTCTGCCTCTGTGTTATTAAATCAGTCTGCAGGAGACAGCCCCAGGACAACAACACTCTGCCTCTGTGTTATTAAATCAGTCTGCAGGAGACAGCCCCAGGACAACAACACTCTGCCTCTGTGTTATTAAATCAGTCTGCAGGAGACAGCCCCAGGACAACAACACTCTGCCTCTGTGTTATTAAATCAGTCTGCAGGAGACAGTCCCAGGACAACAACACTCTGCCTCTGTGTTATTAAATCAGTCTGCAGGAGACAGCCCCAGGACAACAACACTCTGCCTCTGTGTTATTAAATCAGTCTGCAGGAGACAGCCCCAGGACAACAACACTCTGCCTCTGTGTTATTAAATCAGTCTGCAGGAGACAGCCCCAGGACAACAACACTCTGCCTCTGTGTTATTAAATCAGTCTGCAGGAGACAGCCCCAGGACAACAACACTCTGCCTCTGTGTTATTAAATCAGTCTGCAGGAGACAGTCCCAGGACAACAACACTCTGCCTCTGTGTTATTAAATCAGTCTGCAGGAGACAGCCCCAGGACAACAACACTCTGCCTCTGTGTTATTAAATCAGTCTGCAGGAGACAGTCCCAGGACAACAACACTCTGCCTCTGTGTTATTAAATCAGTCTGCAGGAGACAGCCCCAGGACAACAACACTCTGCCTCTGTGTTATTAAATCAGTCTGCAGGAGACAGCCCCAGGACAACAACACTCTGCCTCTGTGTTATTAAATCAGTCTGCAGGAGACAGCCCCAGGACAACAACACTCTGCCTCTGTGTTATTAAATCAGTCTGCAGGAGACAGCCCCAGGACAACAACACTCTGCCTCTGTGTTATTAAATCAGTCTGCAGGAGACAGCCCCAGGACAACAACACTCTGCCTCTGTGTTATTAAATCAGTCTGCAGGAGACAGCCCCAGGACAACAACACTCTGCCTCTGTGTTATTAAATCAGTCTGCAGGAGACAGCCCCAGGACAACAACACTCTGCCTCTGTGTTATTAAATCAGTCTGCAGGAGACAGCCCCAGGACAACAACACTCTGCCTCTGTGTTATTAAATCAGTCTGCAGGAGACAGCCCCAGGACAACAACACTCTGCCTCTGTGTTATTAAATCAGTCTGCAGGAGACAGCCCCAGGACAACAACACTCTGCCTCTGTGTTATTAAATCAGTCTGCAGGAGACAGCCCGAGGACAACAACACTCTGCCTCTGTGTTATTAAATCAGTCTGCAGGAGACAGTCCCAGGACAACAACACTCTGCCTCTGTGTTATTAAATCAGTCTGCAGGAGACAGCCCCAGGACAACAACACTCTGCCTCTGTGTTATTAAATCAGTCTGCAGGAGACAGCCCGAGGACAACAACACTCTGCCTCTGTGTTATTAAATCAGTCTGCAGGAGACAGTCCCAGGACAACAACACTCTGCCTCTGTGTTATTAAATCAGTCTGCAGGAGACAGCCCCAGGACAACAACACTCTGCCTCTGTGTTATTAAATCAGTCTGCAGGAGACAGC